>NW_015633548.1:836691-893923 GCF_001515625.1 Sinocyclocheilus rhinocerous
TGAGACCGCGCCATTGGTTTGGGATTACTCACCGCTGACTGGACGAGACATCTGTCAATCAACGTATACAGGGAAGAACCAGCCGAAGAACAGCAGAGTCGTGGTAGAAAGTTCGGAGATGGTATTAAAGTAGCTCAGTTTAAATGTATTGTATGAATTGCCGTTACTATGGAATAAAAAATACGGAGTGTATATTTACATTTAGTTAAAAGTGGCTATAAACTATCAGCTCCAGTGGCGCAGATGGATAAGTGCTTGTCATTGGCTTTTTGACACGATGACCCGGGTTCGATCCCGCCTTTTGCCGAACTTTCTTTTGCCGAACTTTTTTTTCCTCCCTTTTCAAATCTCGTATCACATCGTAAAGGCATTTATTTTCAATAAAAATTAAGGAAATAATAAAAAAAGTTGAAAATAAAGTATCGGGTAGGGTTAGGGTAGGTGTAGGGAGGGCTTTATTGTACCAATAAGGTGGCATCCATTTAATAATTAAAATTAAAATTTACACTCAATACGTTATTATTGCATACTGTTTTATAATAACAGATAATTGCCACTATTTGCAACAAGTTACATCTATATAATAAAAAAAATGTATACTTGAAAGAAAATTACACATTTTTTTAGTCCCATAGTATTCAATGGCTGACTGTAGTAGGTGATTTCATATAATAATGTAAATGTAAACTCATTACTTGTCTGAATTTCAACATTATAATGGAACCATAAGCTACTAGTTAAAAAGAGAATTAGGGTCCTTGACCAATTAGAATGAAACGCATCCAAACTGGATAAAGGGGCCTCAATATTTTGCCCCTTACAAGACATAATGTCATAAAAGGGAGAAAAATATAATCTACAGCAATTAATCCCATGTGTTAGCTATCCATTCTTACTTTTGTGTGACTGACGGAAGTTTGTAAACTGCTGCTGTCACTTGAAAACTGTAAACCCCCCACCCCCCATGGCAAAAGCAGACACAGAGGTGGAGCAGTGGAGCTGTGGAAAGATTGTTCTCTCATCTCCTCCTTTTGACAGATTTATTCCCTATCAAATTAAGGTTTACTGTACAGTAGAGATGTCAGTTAAAGGGTTAAGTTGTTTTAGATGGGATATTATGAAAGCAAAAAGCAGAAAACAAGACCAATAACCTTGATTTATTAACCTATTAACACAGTATACCCCATTTCCCCATGATATGTACTTACAAGTCATTTGCCCACCGGCAACTATAGTTGCTGCTTGGACTTTTGACTAAGTGTACAAAAAAGATCTCCTGGAAGATTTGTTTTGTTTGGATGATTCTAGAGACCTTCATGATTATGTAGATATATATATGTCAACAAAAAATACTTATTAGTAACATGAAAATTACATTTCTTTGGGAGGATTTAACCTTGATTTATTAACCTATTAACACAGTATACCCCATTTCCCCATGATATGTACTTACAAGTCATTTGCCCACCGGCAACTATAGTTGCTGCTTGGACTTTTGACCAAGTATACAAAAAACAATAGATATCCTGTAAGATGTGTTTTGTTTGGATGATTCTAGAGACCTTCATGATTATGTAGATATATATATGTCAACAAAAAATTCTTATTAGTAACACGAAGATTACAGTTCTTTGGGAGAGTTTGCCTTCGCCATGCTTCCTGGAAGAAGGGGTAGGAACTTGACAGCCTCATGTGACAGGAAGGAAGTGAATACCTTTTTTTTTTTCTTGAAATCCTTTATTTGGTTGTTTGCTTGCATGTCATTGAGAAATAAAACATGGTTAACATCTAGAAAAATACAAAAGGAAAATGACAACTATAAACTGCGGCAACTATAGTTGCCGGTGGACTTAAATGGGTTAAACCTCTACAGTCACATGATGGAGTACAGCACCCTGCCACTGCCAGCCAGATTAAACCCGTAAAAATAGACCCCTATGACTGAACCTGTACAAGTCATGTGATCTGCGAGTAGTCTGCCGCCAGCCAGCGCGTGTTTGAACCGCCTTTCCAGGATTACTTCACGTGCAACAAGACTGTCAGAACAAGTCTGACTCTTGTGTAATCGGCTCATCCTGTTAACCCATAACGCGATCCATTATAAAAAAAATTCTGATTTGTTCTACTGAACTTGACATATTTCTCACCTAGCAGTGACGAAAGAGTTAGCAGGACAACTGACATTCATAGGATGTGCATAATTAATATCACTGTTTTCTCGTGATACTTCCTTTGCTAATTAAAACCTAAATTAATCCCAAATGATTTATTAATCCTGATATATGTATAGCTGTCACAGTGTAGTGTCAGGCAACCCAAAAGTGCTTCATCAAACACAATTAAAGAATATGAAAACTAACACTTTAAGCCCCTGCCCCAGTCCCAAAGAAATTAGTTCAACTTCTTGCACCCAATCAGGAGGCCATGATGGCCAGAGTGTATTATCACCACCAGCCACTATTTATCCCTGCTGAACAGACTGTAATGCTATACTCAGGAACTCGCCATGCTTGAAGTGAAGGTGATGCAAGGACGGATTAGCGTGCTAATTTACGACTAGCCTGATGTCTGCTAAGAGGTCAGCAAGGTTTTTAGCGTAAGAGGGCACGCACAAGCCGGCTTTTCCAACATACTGGATTACACTGGAGCAGAGCCATTAGTCTTGCAGTCTTTATAAACCTTCAGTTTCTCATTCATGCCTCTTGAATGTTATCAGGTCGCCTGCAACACATGGACAGAGGCCCAAGCTTAAAGCAATTTTTTCCTTTGATATCTTTCCTGTGATTCCTCTACTGGCTTTAAGCTCTGATGATTTGGAAAGATATTTGCCTCTTTGGTCTGTCAAGACTTGAGTAAGGAATATCTAAATTACCACAAATGTAAAAATGCAGATGCACAAATTAACATACAAATGTTGAGATGATACTCCAATACACTTAAATATGTAGGGCTCCAAAATAAACCAGGACTGAATTACATTGAGGGGCACAAGTGTCCCCTCAGCTGTCCTTGGCTCAGACTCAAGTACAACTCTGGAAGTCCAACAGGGTATGAGGTTGCATCTTAAGAAAATAAAATACTGTCTGACACTCAGGAACATTTTTAAAGGCATGTGAGAAGTCTAGCCTCTGAATAAACACTTGGACACTTCCAAGTGACAACTCTTGGCAGTGCAGTTTGAAGGTGCTAAGTTATATGTTTCAATACTATGCATAAAATGGCCCCACTACTCTTACGGTCTTAGTAAATCACTGCAATTTCTTACAATCCAAGACTCTCTAAGCTGTATAAAAGGCCTTAGAGGGCTTTCTGCCTGTGAATCATTCTGCTAGTTCAGTTTGCTGACTTGTTTTTAAAGGGTGGGGACAGAGTTTGTTTGAATTTAGGAACAGGGCGGAAGCCATCCAAACGGCTGAATCACAACACCTGTAACGCAAGATAAATGGGTAGAAACAAACAAACAAAAAAAAACACAAGAAGTTACAGTGTAGGTTCATTCAGTGGGTCTTTATTGTTGCATTGACTAAAAACAGACCGGCTGGAAAACAGGTAGATTTTAGTACCTGGCATTCTTTCTTTTTGGGAACGACAGTATGGTGAGGGGAACAAAAAGAAAAAATAAGAAACCGGGGCAAAAGAAAACCGCAAAAACAATTTCCCCCAGTACAACTAGTACTGACATACTAGTTGGTCCCTATAAATAAGGCGGAATTTGAAAGTCCTTCCAAATTTACAAGATATGTTACAGTTAAACATCTCACATTGAAGGGTGGACTGGAAACGCTTAAATGACCTTTTTCAGCTCATCATACAAGACCAGCACAAAGGCACCACCCATGCCTCTGAGAACATTGGACCAGGCTCCCTTGAAGAAAGCCTTGCCGCCCTCATCACGTGCGATCTTCTTCCAGCAGTCAATTGTGCCACTGTACATTATGTCGGCTGCAATAAAAGAAAACAAATGATCAATCCACTGCTTTATCTTGTCAACTTGTACTGGAAAGGTCTTAAAAGTGGTAACTGACCTCCTTTGCGTCCAGACTGCATCATCATACGACGACGGACTGTATCGAAGGGGTAGGATGCAATACCAGCAACAGCAGTCACAGTCTGAGCGATCATCCAGCTGACAACAATGTGGGTGTTTTTGGGATCTGGCAGCATACCTAAAGACGAAAGAGCAGATGTAGTGAATGCAGCAATGGCACACATTAACGACGATACCCCAAATGCAACTCAAACTCACCCTTGGCTGTGTCATAGATGCCGAAGTAGGCAGCTCTGTAAATGATGATACCCTGCACGGACACATTGAAGCCCTGGTACAGACCTCTGATGCCATCAGACTTGGAGATCTTTACCAAGCAGTTACCCAGGCCGCTGAACTCTCTTTCTGCGCCAGCCTTGCCGACATCAGCGGCCAGACGGGTTCTTGCGAAGTCGAGGGGGTAGACGAAGCAGAGGGACGTGGCACCAGCAGCACCACCTGAGGCCAGGTTACCAGCGAAGTACCTCCAGAACTGGGTGCGCTTGTCTATACCATCGAGGAAGATCTTCTTGTACTTGTCCTTGAAAGCAAAGTTGAGGGCCTGGGTGGGGAAGTATCTGATGACGTTTGCCAAGTTTCCTCTCCAGAACGACCAGAAGCCCTGCTCCTTGGGAATACGCACCACGCAGTCAATAATGCCCTTGTACTGCTTATCCACTGTAATCTGTTTGCTAGCATGTTGCACCTGTAAACAGAAAAAAAAAAATCAATGAATGCACACAACGAAAGACAATACAATGGAAAACAGTGATTGAAGTTGATCAATTGAAGCCTCCGCGATTACAAATGTCCCAAACTGAAGCAACTTAAACTGAATTAAATGTTTAAAACCAGTTTCTTCTTTATAGAACAAAACCAAGGAGGAACCACGAACACGTGATTATGCTAAACGATAAAAAGCCGGCAGCGAGTAAAATACGCGATATCTTCCGGTAGGCGGTTTCCGTAAAACTAACCGAAATTGTCCGCAAAAACAATTACATTCTTGTAAAACGGTGTGAAAACTAGAAACATGCCATATTACATCAAAATGTTAGTATATGATACGCCCATAATACAACGTGTCCTCTTAAACAATACCTGGGACTTCGTCGTTCTGGGACGCGAGCGTTCGCTTGCAAGCTAGCAATAAAGGCCTAGCTATTCACAGGCCTCCCCTTCTCGCGACCTTGGCGAGATCTGTGAGGATGCTGGTTTACCGTGTTTTGCGGAAGCGTTTTAGAAATACGCCTTTTTTTAAATCCATACTAAAGGAACAAACCCATTCAGCTCTGTTAAATTCCAGTCGAATGCTCGCTGACTGGTAAGAGCTTGAGGCATTTCTCAGGATGTTCTCTCGAGGAGGGTTGGTAAAGGTTACGGAGCACTTAAGGCCTAACTTAGTCTATCTTTTAACGAATTATTCAACGACCAGCTCGATTTTAAACGGCTCAAAGTGTACCAAAACATCCTCTACTCACACAAAGATTAAGATTCTCATTTAGTCAAGACGTTCACCATTTCGTTAGGCTCTCTCTATTCAATGATCAATTAAACATTAATTAAAATACCGTCGATAAAAATCTGAAAATGCTCTTGGATTTTATTTAAATCATAAACTCTTCTAGAATTACACTGTGCTGTTGTATTCACATTTAGTCCATTATGTAATCTAATTTCTTAAAAATCTGGGATTATATAATCCCGATAATATTACTGCGTATATTTACCTGAAGCAGCAGCTTGACTCTCTCGATGGGGGCCACGGCGGTTTTAGAGATAGCAGCGGCAATACCACCGGCCAAGAAGTCCTTGGCAAAAGAGATGGCGGTCTCGTTCATTGTCGGATGTTCTTGGAGAGGTGTAGTTTGAAGATGTCAATCCCGCTCTGCCGCAGGACTAGCGTGGACTGCCGGTTGATTCGAAATGGCCGAATGAAAAGTTGAGAAGAGATTTTTAAAAGGTTCGTCTCGCGAGAGCTTACGTACCCAACGCTTCTAAGATTTGATTGGACCGTCAACTAAACGTCAGCTTCCAGGAGGCGGGGCCATTTATGATGATGACGGAGATGAATGGCTCAAAGTTAGAAAGGTAAACCTCAAGCCTTCTCAAGGTGGAAAGCGTAAATGACAACAGGAAGTTTTTAAAACATAGAAAAACGTGTTTCCAATTAGTCAATAATTCATGAGTAATAATATTTAAAACATACTTGTTTGCACCGATTTTGATGCACACTGACAATTCAATACAGCAAGACAATCAGGATTGTCCAGTTTTTCGTTTCAGCTGTCAAGCCAAGAAGCAGTTCTCCAAGGTGACATAGCATGCATGTTTGTCACTAGCTCGATCGCTGACTGTCTTTAGTTAATGATCTCCAAGGGCATATGTGTAAAAGAAAAAGGGCCAACATGTCAGTACAAAGTCCTTCACATGACTTTTAGTCAAAAGCAAGTGATCCATTTGGGAACATGTGACTACACAACGCAATACAAAATCAATACTATCTGCATCACTGCCAATTCTACTAATGCAATTCAATTTTGTTTGTATTATATAATACTATTATACCGCAGATAATAACATATGACACGTATAACATTTGACAATAAGGACTAAGATATGTTTATTTCTTATACTTCATAATTTTTACAATGTGCTTAAAGATTTAATCTTAACATGTGCCACATTTTAAAAATGCCTTGATATATTATAAATAGTCCTTGATATTTATAAACAAATCTTGTCCTTTTTACAGCTGAATTGGAGTCAGTGGTTACTGGGTTGTGTCCAGATCAGCATGATGTATACTCCATTACAATGCACATTCAAAATCATACTGCCATATATGATCAAATATGCAAATGCAAAAACTATGACTTTAAAAGCATGTGGTTTATAAATAACAGAAGACCTTTAAAAAGGCCCAAGAGCTAAAAATCCAGTAAAAGACTAATACTTTGTTTGACAAAGGCATTGCTCTATACTGTTGAAATTATGTTCAACATATTTCTTGAGAAGTGACTAAAACAGAGGTTTTACATTTCCACAGTTCATAAAAACACTCTTTCGGTGGAGTGCAAGTCTGTAAGTCTGATGTGTTTGAGGTACTGTAGAATGTACGAAATGAACTTGTTTCAAGTATGCATGTGCAGAATCCTTAATATCGGAAGTTAAATACAATAAGAGGTACAACTGTGAATAATACATCGTGCCTTCCAGCAGTACAAACACCTTATACTCATTATCAATGCACTTCTCAGAGTTCTGTTTATTACTGATAACTCCTCTTGGATTAGTTACCAGCGGTTTCCTATGGATGAACTCTGTGCTTTGTGTGATTTTCTGTTTCTCAGGTAGCGCTTAAACTCCTGCAGTTCATATGGGCCTAGGCTCTGGTCCACGCCTGGTTTAGGCTTGTAGCTTAGTGGAGAAATTATGTAGCCATTCCGGTAAAGGCAGACTTGCTTACACATCTCAAAGCAACTGAAAAGCAGGCCAAAATATGGGACAATCTGTAATGTCAAAATAAAACATAATATTAGTTACAAGGAAGTGGAAATGTATTATTTATATAAGGCGTTTCCACAAACACCCATTAAAAATATTTAAGCATGTTATTTCATGCAGAGGCCGCTCAAGAAACTCATGGTACAATTTGTTGTATTAATTTCATATAGTCAAAGAAGCAGACTGTTGTTCAGGAAATGTTTGTGTAATACAACCCTGTGAGTTTTTTAATGAAATATAAAACTTTGTAGAACCATCTAAGATGGCTTTGTTAAATGTGAGATCACTGTCTAAGAAGACTTTTATTTTGAATAATTTTATTACATCTCTTGATTTAGATTTTTTGTTCCTGACGGAAACTTGGTTAAAGAATGAAGAGCATACCCAATTTCATGAGTTGTGTCCTCAAAATTATAAGTATTTTAGTAAGCCGAGGCCTAGTGGTTGAGGTTGAGGCATTGCTGTTGTTTTTAAAGAGTGTTTTATATGTTCAGAGCAAACTGTTTCAGTTTTATCTTCTTTTGAAGTTTTGCAGTTTAAGATATTGGGGAAAGAACCAATACTTTGTTGTGTGATCTATCGTCCCCCAAATTTTAATTCTCATTTTAAAAAAGAATTTTCTGAAATGCTTTCTGATTTAATTTTAAGTTATGATAAGATGATTATTGTTGGAGATTTCAATTTTCATGTTGATAGGGTGAATGATTATGCAGCTGATGAATTTTTAAATATTACTCAATATTTAAATTTAGTACAACATGTGTCAAAGTTCTACACATAGTCATGGTCATACATTGGATTTGGTTTTTACTCTTGGATTGGCACCTAATAATTTTATAATTGAGGATAGAGCGATATCAGATCATAAAAGCATTGTTTTTAATGTTCAATTGGCCGTAGAAAGGAAAAAATTTAAGACAAGTGCTACTTATTTATCTCATGTTATTAACGCTGAAGTTGTTGATAAATTTTCAGAAAATGTTAGTGTTTTAACGGATGACTGGGCATATGATGCAACTACAGTTGATCAGTTGAATGATTTTAATTATCTTTGTTCTTCAATATTAGACTCAGTGGCCCCAGTGAAAATAAAAACAAGGTCATTAGTAAATCAAGTACCATGGATAAATGAGGATATTCGTATATTAAAGAGAAAGTGTCGGAAAGCAGAACGAATTTGGAAATCTACTAGACTTCATGTGTATTTTGAGCGTTGGAAGGGTTTATTGGTGTCTTTTAATTAGACAGTTAAAAGCTGCGAGATCTGCTTATTTTTCTAATTTAATTGACACCAACCATAACAATTCTAGGTTTTTATTTAATGTAATTAACGATTTGACAAACCCGCGGCCTAGTATTGCGTTGAGTCCTATAGATTGTAGATCTTTTATGTCATTTTTTGACAAGGTCGCAAATATAAGGGCTTCAATTTCCCCTCCTTTGGTTCAATGTGAGGATAATCCAGGTTGTAGGGAGGTATTGTTGGATTCCTTTTCACCTGTATCAGAGCAGGATATTTATGAGATTGTGCAACATTTGAAACCTTCAAGTTGTTTTAATGATGTGGTTCCTGTAAGACTGTTTAAAGAAGTGGTTGGATCTATAGGTCCTATTCTACTGTCTATAGTGAACAGTTCTCTTGTTTCTGGATATGTTCCGGAGGAGCTAAAGATTGCTACGGTCCAACCGCTCCTGAAGAAGCCTTCATTAGATTCTGCAGTGGAATCTAATAAAATTACTAAAAATAATTATAGACCTATCTCTAAACTACATTTTATTAAAAAAAAATAATAGAAAAGGCAGTAGCGAAGCAATTGCTGAAGGTCATTTATTAGAATAATATTTTTGAGAAATTTCAGTCTGGTTTCAGAGCAGACCATAGTACTGAAACTGCTCTTTTACGAGTGACTAATGATTTATTGATGACAGAGGATGCTGGTGAATGTTCAGTTTTAGTTTTATTAGATTTGACTGCAGCTTTTGATACAGTTGATCATTCTATTTTAATTAATACGAAAACATGGGTCGGGGTTTCGGGGACGGCGTTGGATTGGTTTGTGTCTTATTTGTCAAATAGGACATTTGTAGTGTCAGTTGCAGATGAAGTATCCCAACGCTCTGAAGTTGTATGTGGAGTTCCATAGGCATCCCTGTTAGGACCAATTTTATTTTAAATTTACATGCTTCCATTAGGTGCTGTAATCTGAAAACATACCGTATTGTCCCGAATATAAGACGATATTTTTTTCTTGGAAATACATCTGAAAAAACGCAGTCGTCTTATATTCAGGGTCTAGACTTTGACATGTCAATAATCCACCCACAACACTCGGTGGCGCCAAATACGCATAAAACGAGTGTGCCATGAAATACGTAATGTAAATTAAAATAGGAAAAATATGCAATATGAAAATAATTGAAGACTAAATGTGTTTTACTGAGAAAAAACAAGATTTGGTTTTTAAAAACACTTTTTCCAACAGGTACATCTGGAAAAAGGGGGGGGTCGTCTTATAATCAGGGTCGTCTTATATTCGAGCCAATACGGTAATATACATTTTCACTGTTATGCATATGACTTACAGTTATACTTATCCTTGAGTTCCAAGGATCTGAATAGTCTTGATGTCCTTCAAGCATGTTTAATAGATTTGAAAAATTGGATGGCTTTAAACTTTCTGCAGTTAAAAACTGAAAAAAACTAAGTTGTGATAATTGGTCAGAGCTCGAGTAAAAATCAGATTGAGCTTGCTCTAAATAGGGTTTTTCCGAATATTAAGCAGGTAGTAAGAAATTTGGGTGTTTATTTTGATACTAATTGAAACTTTGAATTTCATGTCAAGAAGTTGGTTCAGTCTTGTTTTTATCAGTTAAGAAATATTTCTAAGGAGAGATGGTTTTTGAATTTTAATGATACAGAGTAGCTTATTCATATTCATTATAAGCTTTTATTTCTTCCCGTCTTGACTATTGTAATGCCTTGTTTTCTTCTTTGAATCATCGTAATTTATCGCGCTTACAATTAGTGCAGAATGCTGCAGCCAGATTAGTGACACAAACAAAGTTATTTCATCATATTACACCTGTTTTAGCTTCTTTACATTGGCTACCTGTTTATTTTAGGATTGATTTTAAGATTCTTTTATTGACATATAAAGCTTTAAACGGCTTGGCACCTTTGTATTTAGCTGAACTTCTGAGACCGTACGAAACAGGGAGATGTCTTAGATCTTCTTTTAATGAATTGCTGGCAGTTCCAAGAACTAGATATAAAACAAAAGGAGATAGGGCATTTGCAGTGAGGGCTCCAAAACTATGGAATAGTTTGCCAGTGGATATTAGATCATCTGAATGCGTGTCTGTTTTTAAATGCCGCTTGAAAACATACATGTATAGATAGGCTTTTAATATTTTGTGTATTTTTGGGTTTGATCTTTTTTGCTTTATCATATATTGTATATAGCACTTCATAAATGTATCTTTTATGATTGTGTTTTTATAATGTGTAAAGCACTTTGTGCGTTGTAGCTTTAAAAGTGCTATATACATACAATTTTACTTACTTTACTTACATTTACACAGAAAACATACGGTGCTTGGGTTATTTTTATCTCTGTCACCACGTAAGCATATAAAACACCTTCACGTCACCTTCACCATGTTGGCTGTAAGGCCACTCCAAAGAGCCATGGCGCCCTTGTTCTTGATGACCTGTCTGAAGCAGTCTATCATTCCATTAAAATGGACATCAACTCCCCCACAATGGGGCAAAAGAAGACTCTGGGCCTAGAGTAAAGATTGAAGAAATATTCCTGATCATTAAGAAATAATTGCATACTTGCATAAGATTCCATAAGAGAATACTGACACTGTTGTTTATAAACAAGAATAAGCTAAAATGTTCAGTTTATATTTAATTCATGAACATTTGTTTTCCAGTAACAACGGATTGCCCTACTGTACCGCATTCACCTAAATGTATCTACCCTTAAACCCTCTTGATGTGTGTTCTGTGGGCTTTGTTTACTGTGTCTATAGAGACTTTGTTTAGCACCAAACTGAAAGTCTCGGAACATTTAGCAGCTTTGGAAGGTTTATTCCTGACATTGCAATTTAACTTGCAAAAGAGGAAAAAGCAGAACTTTTTGTTTCTAGTTTAGCGAAACAAAACATATAGGAACCAGATCAGATACACCATTATGTGTATTGTGTGTGAGAGGTCAGCTATCTTTAGACAATTTATCTTTGGCATAGACAGACGCTGGACACTATGTACATTCTCAGCTGCTGCAGGGCCTTGTGTCCTTCATAATGGTGTCCTGCATGTGACCTGTTGCAAAAACTATTTAGAATTCAAATTCATGTTTCTTTAAAACATTTTAACATTTCATTCTTAACATAAATGAACAAAGGGGCCACAGCCAAGTTAAAAAGGTATGACTTTCTAACAAATTTAGGGACTCTTAAGTCTGCGACACAGGTAATATAAGATATAGCATTACAGCATTACGTCTCAAAGATTCTTTACCTGCATCTTCTTTTTGACAGATTCAAAGGGGAAGGAGAGCGTCTGAGCGACTCCTGCTGCAAGACAGCCATTGATGAAGTTCTGCAAAGATGTGAAGCGAACATGACGCTCCTGCCACAGCTTATCCAAATTGACATACACCGCATAGCAGCCAATGGAGAAGGGAACAGCACCTATCCACAGTAATCCAAACATTAAGTTCCATTAACTTTTCAAGCAGAATTATGAGAGATCCAGAAGTAATATTATTAATTAGAAGGTTATGAGCTTTCTATTTCTTGGCAATATACCTGATTCAGTTAATAATAGGAATAAATATTTACTCAAGATTCTACTAGCAGCAGCAAAAAAAAGCGATTACTCGTCTATGGCTCCAGCAGCCTGCCCCAACAAGAACTCAGTGGGAACAAATAGTTACAGAAATTTACAAGTTGGAAAGACTGACATTCAGAGACTGCAAGAAGAGACTTTTAAGAAACACTGGGGAAAATGGACAATCTATGTATCAAAACAGAGAGAAGACAGATATATGCCAAAGTGGAATATGTATATTCATTAATGTAAATGTACTGTATGTAACTAGGATCAACGGCTGCTTGATAGTATGCCTACGGAAATGGGTATTATGTTTATGAATGCATGACCACAAATATTCACGTATACATGCTTACAAATATTGGCTTATATTGTAACCAGTTGACCAGGCCAAAATTTATTTTACTTTTTGTGTTATACTTTGGAAAAATATGTATGTATGTACCCTTGAAGGAGTGTTGTTTGTTTGTTATTGTGTTTATTTTATGTGTAAAAATAAAGTAAAAAAAAAAGTTTATGAGCTTGGTTTTGATGTTTCTAAATATAGGTTATAAGGTGGACAGTAGAAGTATTTTTACTTTACTCAAGTAAATTTAAAAGGTATTTGTACTTTATCAGTATTTCTCTTTGGAAAACTTTAACTTCACTACATTCCAAAGCATAATGTCGTACTTTTTACTGCACTACATTTCATAAGTAAAAGTTGTTGTTTTTTTACCTTTAATACTTAAGAACAATAAAAATGTAGTACTTTCTTGTACTCAAGTAAAACTTTGAATTACGTTTACTAGAGTAAAAGTATGAAAGTACTAGATTTCTAATGTAATTAAGTATTAAATTATATTTAATATGAAACATAGTGCAGTAAAAAGTACAATATTATGCTTTGGAATGTTATGAAGTGAAAGTTTTCTAAAGAAAAACACTTGAAAAATTAACTTTTAAAGCAGAGTAAAACTAGGTGTAAACAGGGTCAAAATACATACCTAACACTGTGAGGGAAAAGCCCCTGTAGAGAGCCTGAAGTCCTTCATTTCTGTAGATGGTGGAGAGAGAATGCAGCAACCCTCTGTATGTTGGTTCTTGGCAATTCTGAGCAATAAGTCTGGTTTCAACCACCTCCAGTGGATATGTTGCTAGAGCGGCAGATATGCCTGCCAGCCCACCGGCTACTATGGCTCTCCATTGTGAGATATCACCCAGTTCATCAACGTGAAGGTGGACAATACTGCCAAAAATAGAATGAAATGAATAGTTGTGATATTGCAATATAGCATAATATCATTACCACAGAACCTAAGTTTAGAGTACCAGTCCTATCAACCAGATACATGATCTAACTGATATTAAAAACCTAATTATCTAAAGGCTAAAATTTAGACTACGTAGGCTATAAATGTACGTAATCTTAACAAAAAAAGGACATTATCTATTTTCCTATTATTATTTTTTTTTGAATGACTAAAAAGGATATGAGCATATTAGAATCAGCATAACAGAATTATTTCTTAAGAATCATGTGACACTAAAGTCCAGAGTAATAGCTGCTGAAAATTCAGCTTTGCCATAGAAAACTGTTTATTTACATTTTATTAATATTTTACAATATTACTGTTATATTATAAAGGCTTACTTCTTTGGGACTAAAATGTGTAAATTTCATCAGTTTAATAGAAAATTAAACTAAGTAGTACTGTAAATAGTCATTTTTGTGTATTGTTATTTTTTGTGGTATTATATGTACAATATAAATATATATAGATTAATACAGTATTAATAGTATTACTGTAAACAGTAATAAAAAAATTTATCCTTTACTAAAATGTGTATTATTAATCAATGACATAAGCTTGCATTCGAGAGGTACACATATATTATTTTCATAGGAACAGTGTGTTCAAAACAGGTCGGAATACACCCTCCTCTCTTTTTCCTGGAATTCTGGAACACTATGTACAGGTCTTTCTAAAACAGTTTCCGGTGTCTCAGCGTGTGAAAATACACGTGACCAGTATAACAATAATGAAGTACTTCTGAAAGCCCCCTCTGATGGGCGTTGCTAAGTGCATAGTTCAAAACCATAGAAACACTACAGCTGAAATTGGCGTTTCATTAATGCACAGAATTAAGGCCACGCCCATTGCAGCTTCATCGTGCTGGTTTTCTGAGCTACATGATTGGTCAGGAAATGAAGGCGTGATGTGTTACGTCACGTTGAGACTAATGAAGAAAAAGGGGAAATTTAAATTATAATTTCTTTAAACGATCTATTGTAAATGTAACTTCTTAAGCATATTTAATTACGTTCTCATTGTTAGAATATAATTACTTCATAATACAATTATTTTTACTCGTCTAACGTTACTTTCAAACGCTATCAAGCTAACACGTCAACTTCCTGTTGTCTTTGTTTACCATCACAGCTGATCGAAAAGTTTATCATATCTTATGAATTACACAAATCAACAATACATGCATCAGGGCATAAATGCTAATCATCAAGCATTCATTATTGAACTTTAAAATGTCTAATACTTACTTTTTGTAAGTTGCTAAATGTATGGCACTGTAGGGGAACAACCGTAGACAGGAAACCATGTTACCCTTCCAAAAAGCTCGAAGTCCCTCATTCTGACAGATAAAAACAAAGCTGTGCAAGAAGCCCCGTTTACAGTGAAACGTTCCTATTTGACTCAAAATCTTCACGACTTCCAGAGGTGACGTTACAGTTTTGCTGAAAACCCCGGCAAAACCGACGCACAGTAAACTTTGAGAACTTGTCAGTCGGTCGTCCTTTTTGACTGTGGCCATACTTCATAAGAAGGCCGGCCGTTAAAGGAAAAAGAAGAAACGCATGAAAATGAACACACTAACGGTTTTGTTTATCATACACCGCCATCCAGCTGCAGCGCAACTTGTCATTCAGCGGCCAGAGAGTCACATTGGTGGATATTTCGGTGAAGGCGGGGTGTGGTTAGAGCATGCGCAAGTTTGGTTGATGGAAGACATGCCATAAACATTTCGTGTTTCTTAGAGAGCCAAAAACAAATTTAATGTGCTTTCTTTTTTCGCTTTAGGGGCCATTATACATCTTATGAAAAAGGATGAATGAATGGATCTGTCAACCCTCCCGTTTTCCACGGGATTCTCCCGTATTTTACCATTCTATCCCGCTATCATCCCGTTTAAATATTTTCCCATATTTCTCCCGTATTTTTAATCTTTCTATAAAAAAAAAATCCCACTGGCCGTATTTTATATGTTTGCTACATTCGCCTCCGGTAAAACTCCGTAATTTGTATGGCCCAAACCTCATTATATGAATAATCACGTCAACAAATTCCAAGGTTGCCCAGTTGCCAGATCTTGTATGAAGCGCATCCTTCTCACACAATCGACACGTACAAATTCCAACCCATTTGCCCCCTCAACTTGGCAACCTACAATAGTGATGACAACCGCGGGAAGGACAGGATCACACTGGTAGAAATGGGACGGGAGAAGAAGGCAGGTGGTGCTCCGGTGGAAAAACAAACAAACAAATATACATGCAAATTGAAATATAGCTTACACTTCAAAAGGCTATGGTTTAATTGATTAAATATGAGCGCTGCAAGTTGCAAAATCAAGTGCTGCGCTGCTTTGTTTACGGCGGTTACCGGGGAAATGGCTATACTGGCGAAAAGCGAAAGAATGAAGAGAGAATGAATTTGCATTTTTCAATAAGCCCTTCTGCTTTTTGTTTTAGTCCAAAGCCAAAAACGACCCTTATTTTTACGCAGAAAACACGCAGTTTGATATACACGCAGTTTAAATAATTGTTTGATAATAACTGTTTAAATTAATATAATATAATATAATAATTGATACTTTTGCCCCTCATATTTTGTGTTTGTTTAATATGCTGGGAAAGTGTTGAGGACTGTGGTAATAGGCCTATGATAGTATAAAATTGCTCGATGAATGTACATTATGAACAGTATATTCTAAGTAAATCTGAGCAAATAAATAACAATTTGATCTCTCTTCCGTCCAAATAACAGTAACTTTTTGTTGTTGCTGCAGCTGCAGTGATTGATATAGCGTGGCAACAGATAAGTACCAGTAAATGACCAGCAGATGGCAGTCTTGGCCCAAAAACATGAAATCAAGTGATGTTGAATCTTTTTGTTGAATCTTCAATTGAAGTTGAACACAATTACAAAATACAGTATTACAAATAATGAATCAGCTATGTATATACATGAAATTTACAGTTTAAAATAAAAAATACAGATTAAATAATTAATACAAATATAATAAGATGAGTCTTTACAATAGTCTGTATAATAGTCCACAGTAGTCTTTCGGTCAGCGTTCTTCTCAAGTCTTCTTAAGTATAATGGTCACAAATGGTTTGAGGTCACAAAGATTTTTTTTTTTAAGAAAATAATACTAAAGTGGATTAAATTCAGTAAAGTGGATTAAATTCAAAAGTTACAAAAGTTTCAAATAAATGCTCTTATATTGAACTTTATATATTCACTACATAATTACAATTTTCACAAAGTATTAAGCAGTTTTCAACATATTAAGCAGGTTTCAACAGCATATTAGAATTTCTGAAGAATCATGTGACACTGAGGACTGTAGTAGTAGTTTTCCTTGCATGCATATACAAGTATTATTTTTCATAATTGTATATTGCTTTTCTTAAGATGTTGACAAATAGATACTTTCTATATAATCAACAAATAGACAAAATATATTAATTGTCAAGCAGTGTCTTATGATGATCCACAGTCTGCTGGTCAGACAGCCAGCAGATGGCAGTCTTTACTCAAAACCACATATAGTATTACATGAATTACAAATGAAATGATGTTAACCTTTGCTATGACGAAGTGATGTATGTAAAGTATTATTAATATTAGCAAGGGAAAATATATGTGGAATATCTTTTTATTCAGTTTAAGTAAATAATATGTTGTAATTATTTCAGTGCATTCATAACCTCACATAATTAATAGCAGAGCAATTCACAGTATATAAAATTAGAAGCATTGTTTTATTATTTAAGGGTGGTTGCAATTAATGTTGAATCTGCCAAATGCATCAGTATCAATTCAGTGGGGAACTCATCCTGTTCATCAATCTTATGGCTTCATTTTATAACTTAGAGCAAGTATTTAGTAAAACATGTAAAAGGGGGTCAGGTGTTATCTTCAAAGCAGACACTGGTTTTGTGGGTGTTCTGTTTGTGTCAGTATCTTCTAATCCACCAAACTGTGAGTTACGTAAACAACTACACTCCATGCCAGTCATACCTTCAAACCCTTCACGACAACAAACGCAATAAAGGATGCCACATTGTGGCATGTTGCCCTATGTATGAAAATGAGCACATGAGTCCCCCTAATTTCCCAGCAGGGTCTTGTAGTTCCTTTCCTGTTAGGGCTAGTGTTTGTTTTCAGCCTGTATCCCCCTGCGATGTGCGCCTCCCTCCCCTGCTGAGTCGACAACCTCAGCTGCCTGTGAAGATCCCACCTCCTGTCTGTAGCTGGGCCACTTGGCTTTTTCACAAAGGCTACTGGAATAACAGTGCCCCGAGAAGGAAATTACAGTCTGTTCAAAAGAGCCACAGCATTGCGCTGGGGGGCTGGTATAGCTTAGAGCAGTGCGGGAGATGTTTTATCATTGCATATTGATGGATTATTCAACATCTGATAGTCATACCACTCAAGTTAACCCGGGTTTAAGTCATATTGCAGCATAGTGAAACAGTAAACAGCCTCCTCTGGAAGTTTCTATATTTACACATTCAATATTCACAGTCACGTTGACTGTCATTGTGATCTGACCGCAGTGAGAATGAGTGAATTTTCAGCCCTCAGAAGCAGTAAAAGTCCCGGCACTTCCTTTGTATGTGACAAGAAGGACTCCTTTGATCTTTCAGTCATATGTATGCGGCTCCAATTACAAGATAATGGAGTGATACTTATGAAAGATCAGGTGTGAAGTGTGCGCATGTGCTGGATCTTATCAATTAGACGACAAGCCACTTGACAAGACGCATTGTGTGCTACCGAGAGAAAATATCTTCTCGGGCCCCTTTAATGTGTCTCTCAATCATGTTCTCACCTTTGTTTATTCACTGTTAGCCATCTTCGCCCGCCTCCTCTGTGATCTGCATCTACTATAGTGGATAGGGCACTGACTTCCTCTTAAATTCACACAGTGCCCTTCCTGACTCCCGCACTGACTCTGTGTCCTGGACTTATTAACCCTGGGAACTTCCAGAGCTCCTTTGTCTTGCTCTTCTCTCTACTTTAGGGGGCTGTGAGCGGAGGGGACAGCTATTGTCATTCACTGTATGCCATGCGCAAGTCTGCCCTTGATCCCTGGCTTTGAAATGGAGTGCTGGAGGAAGAGAGACTGACTCGTGCAATACTTTCTGAACTAGCCTCTTTCTCACCCTCTTTATAAAAGTTTCTGCTCACAAATGATGATTAAATTTTCTTTGCGATAGAATATGTTTATTTAAATAATGTAAAGCCAATGTAAACTACTATTTGGAGGTCCTCCACAACCCTCAGCCCTGCATGATATAAGCTGTTGTGAATGTAAAGTGTCAAAAGAGGGCGCTCTTTGTCAGTCAGTGCTACACTGGAGACAGGCCTCCTCTTGCAAACTGGTGCCAGGCCAGAGACAAGAGCAATAAAGTTCTCACCTCATTATCAAGAACACAGCCACATCACAGCCCACTGCCAGGTGGGAAGGGGGAAAGATAGGGGGATGTGGAGATAATCTGGAAGAAAAGGCTGATCTGACACCCTTCACCTGGTAATACTGCAGATAGTTGACTATTCCACTGCACAGAAAGTTGTGTGTGTGTGTGTGCATGTTAAATTAATTATTTCAGTTATGTTATTAAAATGCATTATCTTTTCTAGTATGCTTTTATTTAGATTTTGTATTATATATAATACATTTTAATAAAATAACTGAAATAATATATTTAAATAAAATACTACAAGTCATGTGACTATTATCCGACAACAGAGAACTGTGAACATGTAAATGTGTTGTTAAATTTAAATAAATAAATAAATTGAAATATTAATTTAAAATTTGAGGGAGAACGCAAAGGAGTTCGGCTGACAAAAATGTTTGGGAATCCTTGTTATAGGTAATTTAGGTCAGTGTTAATATTTCCTCATGAAGAATAATTACTATGAGAACTCAGAAGCTTTCATGAGAGCCATTTAGTTATAGAGGCTTGCAAAGTGCTAGATAGACCTGGGCTCCTAGCAGCTGGTCCTCCTATCTTCACATGTACAACCAATAAATCAATATCAAATCTAGCAGGAAGCCAGATGGCCTCCCTTCAGACCCTCGACATAGTGGGTCACAGGCCTCTCAAAGCCAGCATGGCTACTGTAAGCCAGACCAACAGAGAGGAGTCTTTGAAGGCTTAGACATTCAACAAGGAGGCTATGAATGACTAAAGGGGACAAATAAGCTGTTACGACTCGGGTCAGATCAGTGTTTGTGTTTCTCTGAACATCAAAGGCCCGAGACTGTTTGATATGCAGCCCCCACACCTTGATCCAGGGCCGGGACAGGTAATGGGGTGGAGTAGTCCATTGAGTAACGAGGGGGGGGGGGGGGTAGAGTCCTCCTCTTAGGTCTTGCTGTAGGGCACTCGACTCAGACAAAGAATCTTTTAGGGCCTCCAACTCCCTATGGAGCAGTCGGCCCCATGAAACCATGAGCATCTTCTGCTCACGGCTGCGACCTGTGCCAGGGTCTGGTTATATGGGCCTCTCTGTGGTCCTAATGGGACTTATGCATCCAGTGTCCGGTATTGGTACAGATAAATAATAATGTGTAATAATAATAATGTGCTCCTGTGTCTCAGTGGTAGAGCATTGCGTTAGCAGCGCAAAAGGTCATGGTTTCGATTCCCAGGGAACACACATACTGCTAAAAAATGTATAGCCTGAATGCACTGTAAGTCGCTTTGGATAAAAGCGTCTTCTAAATGCATAAATTAATTAATTATTATTAAATTATAATAAAACAACCATTTTTTTATTATATATATTTTTGTATCACATGGTAATACTGTGGTACATTGTAATATACCTTGGTGCTCAAATTCCATGGTACTTGATGTTACTTCCAAGACCACCATGTACCATAATACTCTATAATCTAGTACTATTTTCTCTTTTTTTGACCATACACTACCATTCAAAAGTTTAAGGTCATTAAGATATGTAAAAAGGTTCAAATAAATGGTGTTCTTTTGAATGTTCTATTAAAAAAACTCAAAAACTCAAAAATATTATATTAAATATTATAAAAATAAAATATTAAGCAGCACAACTGTTTTCAGCATTGATAATAACAATAAATGTTTTTCGAGCAGCAAATCAGCATGTTAGAATTATTTCTGAAGGATCATATGACACTGAAGACTAGAGTAATAAATGTAAAAAAAAAAGTAAAGAATTTAGCAGGAATAAATTACATTTTACAATATATTCAAATTTAAAACAATTTTAAATTGTAATAATATTTAGCTATTTTTACTGTATTTTTGGTCAAATAAATCTTACTGACCTTAGTGTACCTATCAACTGCACTCATCTAACACCTTCACATTAAACATCATCTAAAATGTCTAATAAAGGGTTAATGTTATTGGCTTTTCTCGACTACACCTGGATACTTAAATTTGAATCAAAGGCTACTTTCATCATAATTAAAACAACAGCACATAATATAGGCTTGTAAATCCATTATAAGAAACCATTTTTTCCAAAAACACACAGCAGTATGTGCCAGGATTTAACACAGATGATGTCGCAATTTTAAAAAGCTAGACCCAAAAAAACAAGTTAAACAGTAGTTTGATTGAATGGCTGTTCACAGAGGAGTGTGAAATGCCAGCTCTATGGTGAGGTGTGACTAGGGTGAAGGGGGCAGCTCTGGCCTTTGTGTAACTCCTAGGCTGAATGTGCGCCGGCTATTGTTCAGGCACAACCGCCTGGCCTCTCAGTCTCTCTCCTCCACAGCTTTGTCCAGAGCTGCATGAATACTTCCTTAACCCAGGTCAGGGCAAGGTCGTGACTTTGGTAACTTACCCCTAGACCGTCTGTGCTGTCTGCATATCCATAAATGCATAGATGTTCAGTTAGGCTGACTTTGAAATACACTTGAGGACCTACCGGGGGGGGGGGAAAGAAAAAGTATTAGCTCTATTCAGCTGACATTTTAATGGTAGGAAAATCAGCTAAGGATAAAGATAAAAATTTTTATAGCATAATAATAAATTACATGAATCACTTCACAGAGTGACATAACATGCTCAGATTCACAATGTTGAATTAACCCCCCTGTTAACCCTAATGGGCTCTTCTATGTAACTGTGAAGACACAGGTCAGTCTGGTCTCTTTCTCTTGTTCCAAGGCCTTATTGGACTGTGAAGAATGAAACCCCTTCTCTGTTGATAAGAAGAGGAAAGGCTAAAGTGCTTAAAGGCATGATATACACAGTTTTGGTACTTTGATGGAGGTTGAGTGAAGAAGGAGGGGAGGTATATCGGCTGATAAAGATCACCATGGGACTTTGATCTTTAAGAAACTGATAAGATGTAACCAAAGTGGCATGCTGGGTGGACAAGCAGGCCCACATGACAGGTACAAACAAGCAAACACAGCCCCAGAGGTGATGTCTGCAAGGAGAGCCAGATAGCTACAAGAGGAATGGCAGATGGGCAATTAGCCATTTCACTTTGGAGTGAAGTGGAGTGAAAAGTTAAAACAGCACACTTGCCTCACTGAGCAAAGTACTTTATATTTATATTAGATATGTTATGGATGAGTAGAGAGCATTATTTATGACTTAAAACATTAGAGACATTGACCTAATGGAAATAATCTAACTTCCTTTTTAGCTAAATCAACTTTCCCAGAACTTAAGGGCATAGTAAGAGCATGCTTCACCAAAACAGCACACTGAATCAAAGATTTCAAATACATTTACCCAATTTAATGGCTGAAAATTGTTAAAGTGACACTCGAATGTCAAACTAAGGCGAAGCAGGGGTGGGCTGTGTCTGCGTGCTCCCTAGGCACTGATTTAGGGCCTGCATGTGGATGCCAGACAGAGCCTGAAGTCTGGGGGTGCAAGCTGCAGCCTGAAACAGATGCTTGGCTGTCTGGCTGAGGGAGGAGGGGGGGTCTGTGTTGAATAAGATGTGGGGAACTGCCTGTGGAGTTAATGTGCTTTCATTGGGCCTCCAAGCAACAGAGCTGTAATATTCACTGCACCTGCACCAGGTCTAATTATGCATGGTAAGAGAAGGATGCAGGATGTTACAGTGGATATATATCTGTGAGTACACATGTGTATAGGTACTATGTGTACTGGCTGGCACTCATTAATAGTGACAGGAAAGAGAGGTCATACACACAAATAACATTAGTGATAATTAAATAATCTAGCAAAGACTTTTCTCCTTTGATGACAATGCACTTTTGCAATCCACACATGTAAAACTATAAGAAAAACATGCTTTGTATTAATAAAAAAGTTTGAAATTAAAATAAAATCAGCTATGGACTGGCCATCAGTTGAGGACAACCAATAAAAAATAAAATAAAATAAAATAAAATAAATAAAATAAAATAAAATAAAATAAAATAAAATAAAATAAAATAAAATAAAATAAAATAAAATAAAATAAAATAAAATAAAATAAAATAAAATAAAATAAAATAAAATAAAATAAAATAAAATAAAATAAAATAAAATAAAATAAAATAAAATAAAAAATAATAAAATAAAATAAAATAAAATAAAATAAAATAAAATAAAATCCATGAAGGACAAGCAGTCTGGAAAGGAATGGATGAAATAAAGTAAAATAAAGTAAAATTTAATTAAATAATAAAAAAATAATAATAAATGGACTGGTCATCCACAGAGTAAAAGCAGCCTGGAAATGAATGGATGAATAAAACACAATGAAATATAATAATAATAGTAATAATAATAATAATAACAAATTAAATCAAATGGAATGATCATTCATCCAGGACATGCAGTCTGAAAATAAAATAAAATAAAATAAATATTTATTCAAGACCATTCATCCAGGACAAGTGGATTGGGAAATGAATGGATGGATTAATCAAATCAATTCAAATCTGTGGTGGACTGACCATTTGACCATGACAAGAAGTTTGGAAAATGTATAAACAAAATAAAATATAATCTTTATATGAATATTTCAGTCTTAAGCATTAAGTCTAATTCCTATTCATGGTCCAACGACAAAGACAATTAAAAGAATTAAGACGTAAGAACCTTCATTATCAGTTCCCTCCTACAGACATCAAAAGACACATACAGTGAGAGTGCAGCTGCCCTGGTGGTGTGACTTTCTTCTGTTTGTGTTGAGGATGTTTACCGATCCCAGGAAAGACAAACAGGTTCATTCTTATTTGTGGGAGTTGTGCTCAAACAGAAGAGCCAATAGGACTGATTCAGCAAAAGGGTCAGTCTGTTACTCATTGTTGCCATTGTTGTTTTCGTTTCCTTTCACGTTGGCTGTGTCTTCATACACAGACGTTCCCGTCAACAGCCAGGGTCACAGTTGGAATGTTTTAGAATACAGTGGCTACTAATGCAGGAAAATGCATTTCTGTTGTATTCACATTTGATGTAAAGTATTGTACCATTATCAGATCCCACTATGGTTATAAATACCAATCGGTTTATAGATAAAATAAAGACTGTACATTGAAGGATTAAAAAAAAAAAATTATTTCTTCTACAAGTTACATAACTTACCACAGCCGCGATGACAAGCTTTCACTGTCAGTCATCCATCGTGAGTGTAAACATCTGGGGACAGCTGCACAAATGTGGCACTCGCACAGCTGATCTCTGCATAAGAAAACAATGTTATTTAGTTTGCTTTTGATAAATCAATTTAACTTATGTGATATTTGTGCATCACTCTGTGTATTGTTACTGGACAACTGTACAAGCTCACACAACAACATTTAGTAACAATGACAAATATAAAAATAATTTGTATAATTCACTGCAAAAACAGGTTTTGTTTGTCATAATGCCTGTAGGTTTGACCTTGATTCTTTTCTAATGACTGTGTAATTTCTAATGGACACTATTAGTATAGTATTTTGAGGAATGGACAACATTAAAGAACAGTGATTGGTTTGATCTGCAATAGTCTCTGTCTGCGCTGGACTTACAGGAGTATAATTCACAGAGGGAACAAGCCTCAGCGCAGAGGTTTTATGAGGGGAGACTTCCCTTGCATCCTGCCGGGGGTAGAAGCCGACACTGTTCAAGTGTCAAAGAGCTTTTAACTGGCAGGATCACAAACAAAGAATTATTACTTTATTGGACATCATTTAGGAAAACTTTTTTGCACTCACTCTGAGTAGGAGAGAACAATTAACACGTAAGAGTTATTCTCTTAAAATTATAGTTATTATCAAAAGTTTAATTTGAGATATACTCCTGCTGGGTTGTCAGTTGATGAAAACCACTCAGAGAATATAGCAAAGGTCCTAGCAATTAATCTGTTAATTATGCATCCATAAAACAATTATACACATGAACTGTTTGAACGAGGACACTTAACAGTTGGACAAGTGCATTATACTGAAATGAATTATGCCCATACAAGTGTTGTCTGAGTTCAAACTTCAGCTATTCTCACAGCGCTAATGAATTGCTGACGCTAAACAACACTATTGTCAAAACATGTGGAGAATGCACAATATTCATAGCTACAGTAATACAGAAGACAAATAAGATAGCCCTGCAGATTAACCAAAGCCACATAAATGAATCCATTGAGATTTTGTGTACATGGGAGACTGGGGGAAGTTGTCACACACTTTTTTGAATAAGAGTAATATTAGGAAATTAAAATAACTTAATTCAAATAAAAATATCAGTATCATTTTTGTTATAACAGTTTAAAATAACAAGTGAGCACAATAAAACTAACTGGAAAACATTCAAACAAGTGTCAGCAATATAGGCTAATAATGAAGAAAGTTTTTAACTGAGCTGTGTTCTCAGGATGAGGGTGTTTGTCATAAATGTAGTCACACTGTTATTGCTATTGGTTTATAAGTTGTTGTGTGTTTTATATTCAGTAAGTTTATAAAATGTAGGCCTATTGTATATATTTGTTTCTGTATTGTATATTGATTGGTAGGCACACACTGTCCCAACACTGTATCTTATATTGTTGGCCAAAACAATGTTTTGATAATTTTGTATGTTTTCTTTTTCCATTTTTTCCTCCTGTTTCATGATTTTCTTGGTATTTCATAAATATTTTAACGTTTAAATACCGTTTATTAGTACTGTGGCAACTTACCCCATACAGTGTGACAAGCCCAGCCACTACAGGGGCAATAACTTTGCTGGTGTATTGTATCAACTTTATAAACAACGTTTATAAATGCAGTATTTTTCCCGCGTTACAAATCGCTGCACCTGCACGCCACGCGCTGAGTCCAAAGGTGAATTTTTTTCTCTACCTGAGCGAACTTCCTGTGAACGCGTCAGATCAGACTCGTTTGCCTGAAACTCATGCTGGTTGAGTCGCCTACGGTTTATTAATACCTGCCGTGTTGCCCAGTTATTAAAACATGGGAAAGGAAATTATGAGATGCTCATATTTGGGAGTTTAGCCGAAGTGAAGGCGGTTTATGTTTTATATTTCGACTGCGTCTTTGTTTTATTACTTCCGGGAAATCCGCACAGGTAAGACTAGTTTCAGTCTTGAGCGCGAAATATCCAGCGCGTCTCTTTTCTTATATAACAACACACTAATCTCACAATATTTGCTTTAACTTCTTCTGTAAACTATTGTTGTTGCCTTATTGTCAATGAATGTTAATAAATGAAGGTTAAAAGGACAGTAAAGCGAACATTACACCGCTTCTTTCATAACAGGTCACCTCGAACACATTATGTGTTTTTAGCAGGTTGGGTACGTTGTGAAGATAAAGGTAACTAGGCTGAGTTAAACAAAGAAACACATGCGTTATTTGTATTGCTTCTTTACCCAACATGTAATTCAAGGGCACTCGGTTGTCCAGGTTACCATCGGAATCTCCTGTCAGCTGATTGATGAATGATTTATGGCTGCTTCTTTCTCATGTGTCACACTCACATCTACCTGCAACGTGTAGGTCAGACCACGTAGACCGAATTAAAAAAGGTTAGAAAAGTCAAATATTTTATGTGATTATATGTGGTATTAAAGTAGCCTAAAACACATGGCATTTTTTTAAAGCATGCTATTTATATTAGTCTATGACTCCATAAAAAGGTTAAAGTTACCCTCTAGAGAAGGCGGAGTCTCCTTTCAGAATATACAACTGCAACAGACTTCCAAAAGTAAACAAATATGATTCATACTTTTTGTGTCCCATTCTTCTGGTTGTTTGCTTGTGGCGTGTATTATTTAGATGGCTTGTTTATTCCCGTAGAAGAGAAAGCGTGTTGTTCAAACTTGTTCTAACATTAAATGAATCATTCAGTCATAAAATAAAAATTCTGTGGTTATTTACTTCTAGTCTTGTGTAGTATGACTTTCTTCTTCCGTGGAACACAAAACAAGATGTTGACAGCGTACAGATGAGGAGAAAGTGAATGGTGACTGAAGCTGTCATTCCCTATAATTATGTCTGCTTATTCCTTTTGTGTTCCACGGAAAATAAGAAAGGTATGGAATGACGTGAGGGGGATTAAATGATGAAACGGTTAAATTAAATGTTGATTAGAGGCAGTGCAAGTATTAATGGTTAGAGTAGACAATGTTTAATCAGCCTTCTTGCTTGTTTCTATTGACTTGGAGGGCAGTAAAGAAAAACTCCAGGTGACTATACAGAAGTATATTTTCATATTTTCCAAACTTAGTCATTTTGTCGGGACTGTTCCATGGCCCGTGTATTCATTCTATAAGGGTGTGTCTGAGAGAATGATTCATGGCCCCTGCTAGAGTTTGGTAGGTGAGATGTTTCAGACTGGGTGTTCACGTTTTCTTTGATTTACCATTTGTTCTGTAGGCGGTGGACAGGACAGGAATAGTGCTAATTTATGACATCAGCGCCCTGGTAATCCTAACATCTGGAAACACTATATGGACTTTGAAACAGTCAATGTTCAGTGACTGTTTAGTACACAAGCAGGTCAATGACACATTGTGTACTCGGGGAGGTATGTGGACTTAGATTTGTTAGGTTTTGTAGTGGAGTTCAACCTTGAAAGGTTCACAAACTCTACATTATTACAGGACAGGATAGATTGACAAGCTGCTTGTCTCCAGATACTCCCATGAGGCTGTGGGGTGAGTCCATCTATCTTAGCCAGGGTCACAGCTTCAGTGGACAAGTGGGGAAGTAATTCTAACAAAACACGTCACTGAGCCTTAAGGTTCGGTGTTTTAGAATGTTTATCAACATTTACACTGGCAAGCATCAATCAGTATTTTTCTACAGTGTGTAGTATTAAACATGCATGGGCTGAAACCAATGAAAATTCTGGCAGGTTATTTTCATGTTATGTCCGATATTAAAATTCAATACTGTTTTGTCTCTATAAGAGTATTTAAACCTAACATCAGGTATTTTAAATATTGTAAGTGAATTTATCAGAGCGTGATAATGTGCAGTATGAAAATGGGATATTTTGATATTTGCTAAAGATTGTTTAGCAGTGTTACTAAATTATTTTATTAAATTATAAACAGTTTTTAAAGCTTAACTTTAAGTGAGTGTTAGATGATGGGAAAGATAATGTTAATGTTAAAGGGGTCATATGATGCGATTTCAATTTTTCCTTTCTCTTTGGAGTGTTACAAGCTCTTGGTGCATAAAGAAGATCTGTAAAGTTGCAAAGACTAAAGTCTCAAATCCAAAGAGATATTCTTTATAAAAGTTAAGAGTCAACCACTCCTACCTAAAACGGCTCGTTCTAACACACCCCACATGTCTACGTCACGATGCCAGCCCGGGGTTGTCACATGTGGTTGCCGCAAGACCGCCGCCCGCTACTTCGTCGAATCCACTGGCCATGCCGTTCTCAAGCCCACCCGCCTCCGCTCACTCAAGCCACCGGCCGTTCCTCACTCTAACTCGCCCGCCGCCGCTCACTCTAGGCCGCCGGCCGTTCCTCACTCTAGGCCTCCGGCCTCCGCTCACTCAAGCCCGCCGTGTGTGACGCGGTGTGTTTCATTGTGAAAGCGAAACTACTTTGTTTGGCCTTCCAAGAGGACACGACTAGAAATCAGTGGTTAAGTTGTATTTACAACAACGTTCCAGAACAGTTCAACCCAAATATTCAGATGTGTGCAGCACATTTTATGGAGGACTGTTTCCTGATCCTGGGAGAGTAACGTTAGACTAAAATGGCAGTTCTGACTCACGTAAGTACGTTTTCATTTATCATTTGCCACTGATGATTCAAACGCGAGTTTTGAGAAGTGTAGAGTAGCTTTCAGACCGATGAGCTTTGTAAAAATCGACGCGTTTCAGAAAGGCGGGGCATAGAGGAGAATGGAGAAACAATAATGTACAGTATGTGGAAAAGAATGTGTTTTTTGAACCTTAAACCACATAAACACATTTCATTACACCAAATACACAAAATAATGTTCTTTTTAGCAACATCATATGACCCCTTTAAAATAACATAATTATATATCAATATTTACTATATATACTAGTATATAAATTTTATATACACTATATGTATCAGGGGTTTTCAAAATTGTGTACGGGGACCCCCAGGAGCCTCAAGAGAGGGTCTGTGGAAAAGTTTACATAAAACAATGTTGAAAATGTAAATATAAATAACAAAAATAATATTAAACAAAATAAATTGAACTAAATTAATATTAATTTATAATTTTTAGCTAAATAAATTCTAAAAAACAAATTATATAAAAAATGCTATAAATAATATACCTAACATTAGAGTACTAGCCTATAGATAGAAAAAAAAAGTGTAATAGAACATTAAATATTTGCCAAATTACATTTTACACATGCATAATAATCATTTTTCACAGTATAAATTGGGTCTTTTATACATAAAGTGTGTAGCTGTCTTTTAAGTTTTAGGATGGTAGTTCCTTAATCATATTCAATAATATTGGTGGTCTATTGCGTCTAAAACTTTGAAAACCCCTGATATATATTATCTGTTATATTTTTCCCCCTTTTACAGTGATAAATGAATTCTACTTGATTTGCCCCTAGTGGTAATAATTTTTTGGGTTGTGAATCACTGATTTTGTATTAATTATTGCACTCACTGGGTTATGTCCATTCAGTTATCTGTAGAATATGAAGGAGGTCAGTGAGCGAGAGAAATATGTCCTGCTTGACCTCGGACAACACACACGCATAACTCACTGTGTAATTGGCCAGAGGTTGAGCTTGGTTCTTAGAATGCTCTGCCTGCACTAGTACCACATCAGCAGTCTACACTCCCCCTCGTCCTCCGTCACATACACACATACACACACACACACACGCTCTCAACCCCTCCTCCTGGGTCGACACAGCCGGACTCTGAACGCTTCTCTCCAGTCTGTTGAGGTCCCCTTTAACTGCATGTCCTTGCATACACACACTCACACGCACAAACACACTATGTCCCTAGTTGAGTTGAGATGACGGGCTCTGGTTTCAGTCAGGCTGCAGGCGGCCAGCGCAGCGCAGCTGTTGGGCGTGAGTTTCTTGTTTTCATGCAGTGGCTGCTGGGAGTCTGACTGCACTGCCAGCATCTGAGGTGGGTTGGAATAATGATTGAGATTTAGTACCTCACATTCATGGCAGACAGTGTGTTTGTTTTGCTCATCCATTATAGTGCCAGGTTGTAATTGTGTCATTGCATTGTGTTATTAATTGTTTGTATTGAATCAATAGTAGTTTTGGTGTAGTGTTATCATTATGTATTTATGGTATTCTAAACGAGAATTTTTTATAGTGTTATTATGAGGGTCACTGACATATGAGTACCCACAATAAATAAAAAGAAGAATCAAATTTTTAAAACATGCACTAAATTGATGTTGGTTTTGAAACACTTTCAAGATTGTATTGAAATTTTAAAATATCATGTTTGACCAACTGAAAAATAATTGCTTACACTTTGAATACATGTGACTACACATTTGAATCTTTTTTTTTTTTCCAAGTAAAATATATTATTCAAGGTTAAAATTGTTTTTGATGTGATTATTACTTCATAATAATATTGTTCAATTATTAATTCATAAAATATTTTTGAGTTTTCAAGGAGTCACACCACATGACATCTTGAATGTAGTGTATTTAAGGTTACGATACACAAGGTTTCATTGTAGATGGATTTAGCAGAGATTATGTGGCTCACAGAGGGAAGTGGCCCATTACTGATCGGGCATGAAGTCATTAACAACAAGCTTGTAATTACTACACTATTCATTTTAAGTTCTTGCTCTTTTTTTGGGCAGCTGCTTTGTTCGCCCTAGTAGGTGAGTTTTGACTGCTGCCCTCCTGTCATTTCACAGAGCTTAACCCGTTTAATGACTTGAACAGTGATAGTTAGCCAAACTCAGATTGCTGTTGTGGAAGGAAACTCATGGAAAGAATCCAGCTGCAGCCCTCTTCCCATATTGTTGTGGTTAAGTGGATCCTGTCCAGCCGGCATGAGCCAAAAAAAGAATGCTTGACGTGAGCTTCAGTTTTCCTTTGTTCTCTTTTCCAGCAGAAACTTGGGTGTAGATGAAGCGGCTAGCAGATTGTTCTCTTTCTGGATTGGAAATATTTGATTGCTTCTCATCTGATGAAGCTGATGTAGAGTTTGCAAGCTGAGAAAGCGGCATTAGCTCTCCAGCCCTTGCGGACGTCCAGCTTAACTTCTTCAGGCCATGATGGAGCCCAAGGCGTCTCCACCGGCGGGTGGCGTAACGTGGGCGCGGGTGTGTAAGGAATGTGGACAGTGTCATGATGGTCGGGACAGTCACCTGTTTGAATATCAGGATGAGGTGGATGACGAGCTGGTGTGCCACATCTGCCTCCAGCCTCTGTTGCAGCCCATGGACACACCGTGTGGCCACACGTACTGCTTCCACTGCCTCAGCAACTTCCTGCACGACCAGGACTTCTGTCCCGTCGACCGCCAGAGGCTTCAGCTACAGCAATGCCGTGCCTCCAGCCTGCTGGTGCGCAACCTACTGGACAAACTGGCCGTGCTGTGCCCGTTCCGCAGCGAGTGCCAGCAGAGCATGCAACGCTGCGAACTGCAGCCCCATCTTCACAACAGGTTAGTGCGTGCCACCAAGGAACATAGCATCACTAGGGAAACATAGCATAAAGTCGAAGAGATGTAGATAATGCAGATATCATTCTGTAGAAATGAAATTAAATCAGTTATGAGAAGTCGGTGGATAAATATGCACATGTAGCCATTAAGAAAGCTGCTGAAACATTTGTGGAATTCCACTTATCCAGGTTTCATGTGAACAGAGAGATTTGAGAGAGCTGAGCAGGATTAAAGAATAGACATGAGTGGACCGTATGCCCGACTAGAGAAAGAACAGGGTGACTCTCTTTTACATAATGGAGTTAATTAGGAATCACATGAGTGATTACTATAGAATGTGTGCAGATAGTTCAGCCTTGTCACCTCTTCCAGGAACGCATGGGAGTTGACGTGTTTCATTTTTGCCTGTTTAGTTAAAGGCTTTAAGCGGTATTAAGTTTTTAACCCTGCTCACAATTGCTTAGTTGCACACACTTATAGTTTCTACAGTTCAGTATAAAATATAGAATTCACTAAATGGTTGATTCACTGAATCCAAAGCCATATTATATGATATAGGTGATATGGTATGCAAAAAAAGAAAAAGTCCCTGGGAATAAAACCCATGACTTTAAGTGTTATTGCTCTACTGTTTAAACTATTGGAACACTGCATAGAATGACCCTGTGCCTCAGCGTTCATCTCCCTTACATGGGTTTTCTTTCTGCCGTTTTATAATATTCTTATCTTCTGTGATGTAAAGCATGGTCTAAAGGTTGTTTGGCTGATAGTTCACGTGGTCAGGGACAGCACAATGTAAACACGGAGAGAGCAGCTGCGGGATGGGGAGGGAGGTGTTGACATGGTTAAACCCAGACTAGACCTGATTCTGCTCTCTTTTTTTTTAACCTGTACCATCTCATCCCTGCAATGCAGCAGAAAAGCCTGTTTGCGTCTTCATCTGCATAGCTCCTCTTGTTTTCGTACTGAGAATTCACACTCCCTGAGCATGTTCATCTTTAATAGATAAATGCTATGTAGCTTTGCACCGAACCAATTAAGCATTGACTTGTTTTTCACTGCTGTTTTCTGCTGACTCCTGAATATGGAAGATCCAGAGCAGTAGTCAGCATTGGTGCATGTTTAGGATATTTTTAGTTACTGTTGCTGCCATCTGGTAATGAATGTCTTGTAGGTTAATTAACAGCAGACCACTGAGTAATGATGCAGAAGTTCTCTCTGACTCAGTGTGCTCCAATTCTCTCTTTCTCAGATGTCCTGCATTCAGACGACTCAGGGAAGAGGCAGAGAGAAAAAAGAGACCCTCCTGGAACGAGTTAAAGGGAAGCAAATCAGATGGAGATTTAGCTGACGCCAAGTCTACCCCGATCGCACGCACAGGTCAACTCGGTGGACCCTCAGAACCTGGACTGGTCAATCCGACCTTTGAAGAGGGTGAAGATGGTATAGCAGCACTTTCTGTTTTTCTTGTACCCTGTCTCACAAATATTATTACAAAACCCTATGAGCGTTAGCAGATCCATATCTAAGTATTTATGATATTCCAAATTTAATTAAAATCAGGAGTATGTGCATAATTTTATGGAATATCGTTACCAAAATGGTTATCAGATAATTTTGCAGTTTATTTTTTTTATTGGTCGGTATTGGATATTTAATTGTTCATGCATATTTCCCCTCCCCTAGATTAGCTTTGCTGTCATCTAACACCCACTTAAACTTAATCTTAAACATTCTGTTGCGAACACACAATAACACAATAAATAATTATCACAATAAATATCAGATTTTTCATTTTATGTAGCATTTTATAGCATTTAAAATTACTGATTTTAGCTTTTAGTGTGTTATTTTTAACGAATTTAGGTAAAATAATTACATATATAATATTTGTATAATATCTCTTTTTTTGTACTGTACACCACCTGATAAGGATTAGATTTAGAAAAGAATAATGCACATTCTTGGTGGGTTTTTTTGGGGGGGAATTACGGTTGTAACATGTTTTTGATTTGTTGTAGCTCAGGAGTAAAGGTGAGAAGAGTGTAGCACAGACGGTGATAAGCTGAGGAAATTGATTTGCAGCTGTGTTTACTTTTAGGTAAACCAAAACAGAGGGAATCTTTCATATGGCCCTTAATCTTGTGAGTAGATGGCTGAGGAGTGTCAGGATGTTATTAATATTGCATCAAAATAAATTATGGCATTAAAACCAACAATCGTCACTGTCTGAGAACATGTACACTCATGGAGATTCACATCAACTTTTTTCTGATTAAAGCTCTAAAACACCTGGGGGGAGTCTGGACCTGTCATCTGGATTAATGGAAATGCTGTTAGTCATAAAGTCACCTAACAACTCTCTCAATATCTCATGGGAATATTACATCATACATTTGTGTGCTTCCCCAAAATAAATGACTCATTCCAAAGCAGCCACGACCAAACTGCTTGTGTTACTACCATATGTCGAACTACTTAGTTTTTAAGCATTTGTAAATCAGGTTCCTGATGGTCTTTTGGTTTTCCAGACACCCCTCTGAGGTCCAGTCTTGTGGCAGAGGCGACTGTAGTGGAGCTGCTTCGAGAGGATCCAGATGAGGATCTGGGATTGCGTATAGTAGGAGGGAAGGACACACCCTTGGGCAACATCGTCATTCAGGAGATTGTGCGTGATTCACTGGCTGCACGGGATGGCAAGCTGGCTCCTGGAGATCATATTCTAGAGGTGAGGCATATCTCAGCTCGCCATGCCATTATGTTTGTTTTAGATTGTCAATCGCTATGGATTTGAACCCATTAGATGTTTTCCACTGGTTTTATCTCCCTGAATCTGTCTTTCTATCCAGTTCTCATGTTGTCAGTGTACACACCCCAGCGTCATTGTGTTTACATTGCAGTCACATCCCTGGATAAAGGTCACAAGACCCTGCTTACCCAAATGTCAGGAAATTTCCATTGGCTGGCACATTATTGACCATATAAAAATGTAGCTGTTTTCAGTTGAGTAGACAAATTCTGTCATAGGACATATCATCAATACATGTCCTTTAGAACTGACCCACTTTACACACGTTTTCACTAATTGGACATATTTAGCTGATTTACAGTTTGTTTGTGTAGTTCCAGAATGGAAGATGGAGAAGGGAGTCATTCTCATGTTAAATTTGAAAATTCAGATTTCATTAAGACTGATTTCAGATAGACATTAAAGGGGCATTCAGTAGTTCTTTAGCTAATGTTAGCATCGCTGTTCTTTGTGTACTTTAAGTACCGATACCACAGTGGTGTTAGATTTTGCACTGCCATCTATCGATGTGGATCAGAATTTTATTACAACGACACTAATCAGTTTTAGAGCATGGTCTACTACACCGTAATTAATACCTTTATCTGTCCCAGCAAAATAGAAGCAACTTGGTCTCAGTCATCAAATCTTTCCACCTTGTTTAAGCTGTACTGATGTTTACGCTCATTTTTTGCCTTTGTAAGTCTTTCGGTCTTCGGATTAAGACCTTTTTTGCATCTTTGGCCATAAAGATTCTGATCTTCTCTTTATTTAATCGCGTAAAGCACGATAAGAAGTGTTCCATTGTCTAATTTTCGCTCTTCACGTCAAACAACACTGTTCAACTAGTGTATCTGCAGATGCGGCAGCTAGTGAGTGAGTACGAACACCACCTTTTAGTGAAACGCAGTGGATCACGTCATTTCAACACGGCGAAATACATAATTAAAACACTTTGTACAGTCTTCATCCTGTGCGAGTAACACTATTCAGATGACTCTTCACAAAAACAGTGTATTTGTTTTATTTGTAAAACATTTTAACTTAGCGCTAAACTACAGAATTCACCTTTAAAAAGCTGTTACACAGTAGTGCTTCTCAGTTACAATTCAGTTCAGTTAAGCAAATTTACATTCTTGTTCCCACAATCCTACACTCTCCTAGGATTTCTGCTCCTGGCCATCCTGGAATGCAATGCCTTAGTCAAGCGAACCAGCACGACTGTCTTCACATTCAAATTCAACCTTGAGTTTTAATGAATGCCTCCAGCACGTCTTCTCTGAGATCATATATACGGAAATCTGAATGAGGTCAACCATCAACCCTAGAATTATCTGTATCCCAAGTGGAGCTTCGTTGACTTTTTTTTTAGGGAGCTAAGGCCTGTAAAGAGATCTGTGGATGGCTTAGATATCTTATTTCTTGAAATGGGATCTCTCTTTTCTCTCGGTTCAACACAGCATTGATTATCACAAAGGGCTGTTCCAAGCCTCAGGCAGGAAGATTTTCTCTCTTTTTTTGGGTCCAGAAGCATAAATAACAGCTTTACTTTAGGATCTTTTAATATGGTGTTCTTTAGAGAGAACAAAGCGTACTGGTTGGATCTTAAATAAAGGTTAGACATTAACCTGAATTCCCACATGAACGGATATCAAGGCAATGCTTTCACTTTATGAAGGAGGACTGAGTCGAAGTACAAATATTGACTTAAAGTCTTTAAAAACATTTGAATAATAGACATATTAGTGTTGTTTTAGCTTTTAAACATGATGCATAATGAACCAAAATGACTCTCCAAATGATCTTCATAGATGTTAGGTGTAAATTTGGTGCAATTGGAAAATCGCCTTATCTATTTTCTAAATGCATCTTATTTAACTTATTGTAAATGATTCATCCATACTTGTTTCATTAAAAAAATTGAACTTGTAATGTTTAAAATTCTCTCTGGTGGCGTATACCAGATTTCTCCAATCATTTAATCCATATAAACCCCATCCCTTTTAGAGGTGCCTCCACCCAAACAATAAATGGTGGACAGAACCAAGTCCCTGTCTTACATTATTTTTTTTATTTTTTTGATAATCTGTTTCACTTAGCTATACAACAATATGGAAGAAAAGATCTGTAGCTCATTGCATTGCATTGCGACCTCAAACTAACGGTTTGATCTTTGCAGGTCAATGATGTCAGTTTGGCATCCATCCCCCACAGTCGTGCCATTGCTGTGCTTCGGCAGTCAAGTTCCCGCGTCAGGCTAACTGTCATGCAGGAGAAGGGCTTCAAGCCCCGCCCTGAGCATCTTGCTCAACCCTCAGCTTCTCCCCCGTCACAATCACCCAATCCTAACCAGAACCACGGCACCATCATCCAGGTCACCCTGGTAAAGCGTGAGCGCTCTGAGCCGCTGGGCATCAAACTCATCCGTAAGTCTGAGGAGCCAGGAGTCTTCATCCTGGACCTGCTGCCTGGGGGACTGGCTGCCAAAGATGGCAAACTGAGGAACAATGATAAAGTGCTGGGCATCAATGGACAGGACCTGAGACATGGCACCCCAGAGAGCGCAGCTCAGATCATACAGGTCAGGTACAGACAGACAGAATCACTTCAGAGAGAAAAAGTGGATGTCTCAAACTATTATTAATACAATCTGTTACTTTTAAACACTAGATTGAGATTTCAGTTTTATAGTAAATGTAAGTGATTGTTATGCTCTGTTATGTGTGTGGCAGGCATGTGAAATGCGCGTGAACTTCGTTGTGATGAGACTTCCTGATCTCTCGGAGGAGGGTGGTGAGGGCCAGAGCAGAGGAGCCAGGAGGGTCCCGGAACCGCAGTACTTCAAGCGTCGATCCGAATACATGAAGGTAAAAAAGCGTAATTCCCAAGCCCTAAGCATAATGTTGACAGGTTTAAAGGCACAAATAGTCGTAGCTGTTGCCTACCATTATGCTTACTTGGGTGATGCAAGTTTTTGCTCACTCATAATCTCCCATTTCCATTCAATCATATATATATATATATATATATATATATATATATATATAATATATAACTGTATAGAAATAAAATGTATGCACCATTCACACGTTTGGGTTATTTTTTTTTTATATTTCTTTAAAAAGGCAGTAAAAGCAATAATATTATAAAATACTGTTATTACAAAATTAAATTGAAAAAAAAAACATTATCAAACTTTTTTCGATTGTAATATATTTTAAAATGTGATTTATTCTTGTGATGGCAAAGCTGAATTTTCAGCAGCCATTACGCCAGTCTCCAGTGTCACGTGATCTTCAGAAATCATTCTAATATGCTGATTTGCTGCTCAAGAAACATTTATTATCATCAATGCTGAAACTAGCTGCGCTGCTAAATGTTTTTGTGGAAATTGTGATACCTTTTTTGGATTCTTTATTCAAAAGAATGTTTGCCAAAGAACAGCATTTATTTGAAATAGACTTTTTGTATTGTCTTTACTGTCACTTTTGTTCAATTTAATGTGTCCTTGCTGAATAAAAGTATTAATCTGAACAGTAATTTATATATACAACACTGGCTAAATTGAAGAAAACCATACAAGAGAGATTACATTGATTCAGCAAGTCGGTGAAATGAAATGAATTTCTCATACATTTCACACTTTCAATCTTGAATAGGTTGTTTGCAGATGACATCACTGATGACGTGCGAAATGCAGCTGGAGGGCAGGAAGTTATTTTTCTCTCCATAGGAATCACTAGCAGAAACTCCAAATGCCTGTGTTTTGCGTTGTTTATGGATGCTCAAATTGGCCAAACCGAGAAACCACAAGGAGCTTTTATCGCTATTTGCTCGCTTTCTAGGCTATAATCAATTCAGAATTTGAATAAAAGTTTTGTTTTACGTGCTGCTAACAGGACCAACAGCCACATAACCTGTAACTTACATGCAGCATTTTAATAAATTTACAGACATTTCTAAAATTCTGTTTTCACTTTGTTATTATGAGGTACGGAGTGTAGATTAATGAGAGAGAAAAAAGAATTTAAAAAATTGTGGTATCAGGCTGCAACATAACAAAATTGAAAAAAGTAAATTCTTTCTGAATGCACTGTATACAATACCTAGCCATGTAAATGTATCAAAAAGTAAAAGAAAGGTGTTTTGTAATTATAGTTTGACTCGTTGGCAAAAGCTTGGTTGCAGGTTTCATAGGTTGTGCTGCCTGCACATGTGTGCGTGCGAGGTGACTTTTCACCCAGAGACCAGTCACACCCTGCTTTTGTGACACTTCCTCACCAGCTGAAGGCAGAGGCAGCAAACACAGGCTGGGTAGTGGGAGATGAAAGCAGATAGCCCCCTCTCTCTCTGGGACTCGTCCCTGATCAAAAGGCCGGGGTGCTGCTCTCTGAGCTGCTGCAGCCACTGTGTTTGTTTGTAGCTGGGGATCAAAGCTGGTAACAGTTAGCTTTCACCTGTGGAGATGAAGCTTGAGCTCACACTGGGAGGAAGGGCCACCCTGCTGGGTAAGAAGAGGCCACCCCTCCCCCTCTGGAGGTCTGGAGAAGATGGCTGAAAGGAGAGCGTTTTGCCACAATCTATGAGTTATGATGGCAGCGCGTCAGAGCCGCTCACATTAACACATCTCTCTGCTTCGCAGCAGGATCTGGGATGTTTGTTTTTACAAATGTTTTCACCGCAGGAGTCAGGCACATGTCTTAAACTTTCACTTTTCACCCATCCCCCAAATACAGACCTTTTCAAAACACTATTACTAATCATTAAGCACGCTTGCATGCAGTTAGAATGGATCTGCAGTAAGTTTTTGCATAGTTGAGGTACAGTCTTTTGAGTATACATGACGCAACTGTAACCATACTTAAATATTTAAAGGATTAAACATCAACTCTGTCTTTCAGAGCATGCTCATAATGCAAGGCCAGTTGTAGTATGTATACTAACTGTTCAAAAGTTTTTGAGCCAGTATGATTTTTTTAAAGACAGAAATTAATACTTTTATTCAGCAAGGATGCATGAAACTGATCAAAAGTGACAGTAAAATATTTTACATTGTTACAAGAAAGGAATAATTTCAAATAAAGTTCAAGAATATGAATAAAATGTATCATGGCTTTTACAGAAATATTAAGGAACACAACAGTTTTCAACATTGATAATAGTAGTAAATGTTTCTTGAGCTTCGAATCAGCATATTAGAATAACGGGAATAAATTACAGTTTCAAAAATGTTAAAATAAAAATAAAAATGTAAATTTCGCAATATTACTATTTTACTGTATTTTTGATCAAATTTGGTGAGCATGAGACACATTTCAAAAACAAAAAAAATTATTTTGAAACTTATTGTACATAGTAGATAAAACCAAGTTACAATAGCATTGCAATATCTAGATCTGATAGTCCAGTTTTTGGCATAGTTGGACTGGTACAGTGTTTACATGACTATTTGAAAGATGCATGTAACTTAATTCAGCTGTTGGAAAAATTGCTGTTGCTTTCATCCACATAAAAAAAAAAAAGTATGACTAAGTTTGTATTGTGCAAGTTGTTTAATGTACATTATCTGGATTCAGGAGCCTCCCGTTGGGTTCTCCAGTCAAGAGAAGACAGTGAGTCTAAAGAAGGAGCCTCGACACTCTCTAGGCATCACCATCGCGGGTGGGAGAGAGTGCAGCAGCCGTTTGCCAGTCTACATCACTAGTGTGCAGCCGGTGGGCTGCCTACACAGAGACGGCACTGTCAAAACAGGTCATTCTCCTCATGCCTCCATATAAAATGCTCTGCTCTGAGCATCATGTGCAATGCTTGTGTTAACTGTGATGTTATGGCTGCTGCAGGTGATGTATTGCTGAGTATAAATGATATCGACCTGACCCATCTTACCTACAATGAAGCGGTGACCATCCTAAAGACTCAGGCCGCTCAGAACACAGTAACACTGCGAGTTATCCAAACCTTTGCTGAGGAGGAGGAACAGGACGGAGAATCCAGCACCAGAGAAGACATGGACACACTGGAGGGACCCAAAGAGGACGACATTAACTGGGCTCCTCTCTGGACCCGCTGGTTGGGCCTGCCCAGGTACGATTTTCTTGTTGTTTTTGAGATATCGATTATTGAGTGCAAAATTCTAATTTGATGTCCTCTTCTGTAACTTTTGTGCAAGTATATGGCCGTATGGGCTTAAACATGATCAAAATTCATAATTTGACCATATCTTTTTAATCCCAAGTTACATCCACTGGTGTCGTGATATTATGCTGATGAAGACCAACAGTGAGAGCTGGGGCTTCAGTATCGTGGGAGGATATGAGGAGAGTCGTGGCCAGCAGCCCTTCTTCATTAAAACCATAGTGCCTGGAACACCAGCTCACTTTGATGGACGCCTCAAGTGAGTCTCCTGTGCTCTTTAACAACATTACCATTCAAAAATTTGGGGTCAGTAAGGTTTTGTTGTTTTTGAAAGAAATTAATTATTCTATTTAGCAAGGATGCAGTATGTTCTTTTGAACTTTTCTGTTCATCCAAGAATACTGAAAAACGTCACAGTTTCCACAAAAATATGAAGCAGCACAGATGTTTTTAAAATAATAAGAAATGTTTCTTGAGGAAGAATTGTTGACACTGAAGACTGGAGTAATGATGCTGAAAATTCACAGTCACAGGAATGAATTATATATTAAAATATATGAAACTGGAGAACAGTTATTTTAAATTGTAATAATATTTCGCAATATCGCAGGTTTTACTGTATTTTCGATCAAATAAATTGAGTCTTGATGAACACGAGAAACAAAAACATCTTACTGACCACAAAACTTTTGAATGGTAGTGTAGAAGTGACCAAAAATGAAGATTCCTCATCTCGTTCCAAACCCAAGACCTTTGTTCATCTTCGAAACACAGTTTAAGATATTTTTGATGAAATCAGAGAGCTTTATGACTCTGCATAGACAGAAATGCAACTACCACGTTCAAGGCCCAGAAAGGTAGTAAGGACATTGTTAAAATAGTCCATGTGGCAGCAGTGGTTCAACCGTAATTTTATGAATGACAGAATTTTCATTTTTGGGTCAACTATCCCTTTAATTGTTGTGCTCCAGTTGTCATCATTGACAAGCTATTATGAACATTTTTCTTGAGTGCAGCGAGTTTGCCTCTATAAAAGGAGCTGCTTTGTTTATTGACTCCCTCATGCCCTCCTGCAGGTGCGGCGATGAGATTGTGGCTGTGAATGGAGTTACTACAGTTGGCATGAATAACTCCTCCTTGATCCCAATGCTGAAACTGCAGAAGAACAAAGTCACATTGACCGTGGTCTCCTGGCCTGGCAGCCTGGTTTAAAGACTAGCCTGAACTCTATCACTGTTACTGGATCCACCACTGGATTTTAAGTTGATGCACAAGTCTGTTATTGGAGAAGAGCAGGGTGAAAAACTGAGGAAGTCTGGTAACAATCATTGACCACAAGATTTAAAAGCAAGCCGAAAGGTTGATATTATTTAATCCACTGTAGGCATTTAGTGTTTCACAAGTGTGCATTGCTCTTTGTTGAGCTGTATTGGTGAAAAAGTGTGAACTGCACTTGAGGGCACTGGACAAGCTTGACTTCCTGTTTAAAAAGAAGTTGTATTTATCATGCCACTTGCCTGGGTGTATATTTTAGAATGGAACGTCTTGTTTCCATGTATAACCAGTAATAATCTTTTAGAAGGTTTATGATTGACATCAAGTGGTCAGTAGTGAGGTAATAAATATTATTTTGAATCTACCTAGAGTTGGACCACATCACATTCTCATGCTGATGTCCGCTCTGATGACACTTTTTACACTGTTATATGTTCTGAGAATAGTTACACTAGTGTAAAACTATGTAGTTGCTGTTGACGTGATAGTATGGACTGTTTTTTAAACCACAGCTTGGCTTGTTTGACACATTTTTAAGAATGTATCTCTTGGGTGCCTTGGATATGAATATGTACAAACACTGATCCACACCTGCCTTAATTGCTTGTATACCAAAAATGCCAATTGTTATCTTTGGCCTTTCATCAACTGTAGAATGTTTATTTGCCTCTGACATCTGTATGTTCAACCCTTTTACATTTTAATGCATTTTAGTCAGTTTTAATGATGTTCGGTTTTTGGACAAGCACAGCAAATGTGAAAGGGTTGTTATGATGACAGAATAAAAATTGTTGTTTTATTTTATTACATCCTTGTTCTAAGCAGTAGCTGTTTTGTTCACTTTTCTGATCTGTAGTATGATATAGTTGTAATTGATTATATTAGGTATTTTCTATAATTTTAATAACTCTTATATAATAATTTATATTTAATGATATACATAGAAATATATATTTATATACATATATATATATTTAATGATATATATAGAAATATGGATTTAATCTGCTGAGAATTATTCTACACTGGAGATCTCAATCTCATCTGCCAGAACAACAGTGGCTTAAACATTTTAACCTTGTTTGGATTAGTGTTGCTTTTCTCTGTTACTCAAGAGTTAATGCTAAAGCCACATATTTCACTCCCCTTCCAAATCGTTCATTATAGTCCCTGTGGGATTCCCAGGCAATATCTGCGGCTTTGCCCTGTTGAGTATCACACCATCTGAGCAGTTTGCAGGGCGAGCGGGCCACGTGCTGTCACACGGGACCTGTGCAGGATGTAAATCAGCCCTGCACAGTTTGAATTTAAGCCTTGAACTATGAACCAAGGATTAAAAGGTTTTAAATCCTGCTGACAGGCTAAACTAATGCAATAGGTTGCCAACTGTTAAAGAAAAACATGAATGACGTGAGGCATTCATTGTTGAATTGGAATTTAAAGTGAGATGATAATGTTATTTTATGGTCATGATGATAAATGCTGATGGTCTATTTCAGTGTTTCTCAACCCTGGTCCTGGGCGCCCCCCAATACTGCTCATTTTGTATGTCTCCCTTGTCTGACACACCCATTTCAGGTCCTGGAGTTTCTTCTAATGAGCTAATGAGTTGAATCAGGTGTGTTTGATTAGGGAGACACACAAAATGTGCAGTGTTGGGGGGTGCCCAGGACCAGGGTTGAGAAACACTGGTCTATTTGAAGATGTGCAAAAGTCACCAAACACCTGCTGAGAATGTAAAATCCAACTGTGGCACAAAAGGATATTTTGTTGATTTAACATTGACTAATTCCGATGACATATTTCAGAACAAACAGAGTAAAAAAATATTATTAAAGGCTAATGTACATATTCCAAATGCAGATGACATGGTCATACCAGGACATTCTCAGACATCATTTTAGGCCAAATTTGAAACTTAATGAACTTGCACTGCTCCACATTCTTTATTGTGTCTTAGCCTGCCCCCTAGAGGCCATACAATGCTCAACATATCAAATTATTATTATTATTTTTTGCTGTAAGCTGTTGCTAAATGAAGAAGCTTAAAATACATAAAGCGCTAGTGAAAATGGATAGACTACCTCAAATGCAGCTGTTTGTATCCGAATCATTCATGCTGAGTTACGTTTGTTCTTCACACTCCCCTCTTTGCACCCCCGCTCTACATAATGTAAACCAATGGGTCATTTCTATCTTTGACAAAAAGCAAGCAATATTAAACTCACAACTTTAAATGCCATGTATCTATTTAATCTGAATTATTTCCATTGCTAATATAATACTTTAAGCTCTAAGGATTACTTTCTACAGCTTTTTGTTGTACTTTTGATTTTAAATCTGTTTTACCATATAGTATAAAGCTGTGACATCAAGCAGTAGTTAAAAAGCTGTATTTATGTGTACTATAACACAGACAGTAAAGTAACCACATAGTAAGTGAATAAGCCTTATAAAAAATAAACCTTTGCATAAAACTCAAATACTATCAAATTAAATTGTTATTAGGTAGGGACAAACATTTACAGGTACTTTAACAGAACCAGTACCGAGAGCAGATTTCCTTTCTTTCTGTTAGATTGCTAGGCAAAGAATCATTCCTCTTAAGCACAGCTCCCTCTCAAGACCATCTACAGAGGCACTCGACTAATGCAGTCATGTCTACAGCATATAGAGCAAAGATGTCATACAGTTACAGAAAACAGATAAGGGGCAGTTTTAACCATTCCATATACAGCGCCGTCTGTAGTTACCACAGTAGCAGAACCACAGGATACAGCATCCATGAACACAATTAAAACACACTCCAAGATGAAGCTGTACTGAAAGAACAGAAACAAAGCATAAAGAAAAAAATACAGGGTACAATGTATATTCCAACAAAAACTTGAATAGGTAAATATCGCTTGGTGCAAAAATGAATGACACATTACTCTTGGTAACAAATTTTGCTCGATTGGCATACGTTATCGTTTTTAAACACACTACTAATGACATTGTAAAACAATATCAAAAACCTCCAGGACAATCTGCTTGTCCTCGTGTGCTCAAGTGCAATTTTCAGCCCTAACTCGAGTGGCATCTTGTACGCACATTTTATGGCTTACTGGGTAAACAGGTCCATATAAAGTGTAAAGTTACAGAGACACGGCTTATAAACAAACTATGCTACAATAATATCTTGGCGAAAAACTTATAACCAGCTAAATTACATAATGTAAACATGGTATACCACACTGTACATCCTGTCCATGATATTTACAAGTCAGTTTGTTGACTTCCCCGTGTAGTAGACAATCGCAAAAGTGCCAGATCACGGTGCTGACTGTTCCTTCAAACATCTGCTGCACTAGCTTCAAAAGCCCCAACGCTAGTCATCACACTCTGAAAACATTAAAACACCACACACTTCTGACACACTGTTGTCCTTTAACATAAGGCAAATTCACACCATAAGGTGCCTTGTTCATAACAATACTTTGGGGTAAATGCACTTTTTAAACAGCATCAGTTTGCTTTCTTCCCATCTCTAATTATATGTAACAAAACGTCTGAGCGCAACACAGGAGCGCTTCTACTACATCAGGAAATGTGCAAAATCTGCTCTAAAGCAAAGTGACAGTGTTGCGAATATACTGTACAAGGTACTGGGAGAAGGGGTCTTGTAGAAACCCAGTGAAGACCCTCAATCCGACATATATACAAGGCACTAAGGAGAGGAATGAAGGGCCTTCCACGAGGATCCAGCAGAAGTCTTTTAGTCAGGTCTGAATATAGGATATTTTGGTAAGAACTCTATAAGAACAACCTGTAGACAGAAAATAAGACAATGTTATTCAAGCACACTTGAGGGGTAAAAATCACCAGCCTCGTGGTTTACAACCTTAAGGTCTGACTTTGTAAGAAAATGCAGAACAAAAAGGACTGAATGAAACATTGAGGAGTCAAATTACCTTTTTAGTTACAAATTACAGAATCACATGATAAAGATGATGGTTGAGAAACGCTTCAGTTCACTGAGTGCAAAGCTTCCTACTTTAGCTTTTAACAACAGTCAGTACTGTGATTATGACAGTTTAAGCTATAGACACTATCGTTCAAATCTTATGGTGTTAGTAAGATTAAGATTTTTTTTTTTGAAAGAACTTATACTTCTCTTCAGCAAGTATGCACTAAATTTATCAAAAGTGACAGTAAATACATTTAAAATGTTACAAAAGATTTACATTTTAAATAAATGATGTTCTTTTAAACTATCCATCCAAGAATCTTAAAAAAGACTGCACAAAAAACTGTAAGCAGCACAACTGTTTCAACATTAATATAATATGATGAATGATTTCTGAAAAATCATGTGACACTGAAGACTGAAAAATTCAGCTTTGCATTACAGGAATAAATCACATTTTAAAATATATTCACAAAGAAAAAGTTATTTTAAATTGTAATATTCCACAGTATTACAGTTCTTACTGTTACATTATTTTTAATACAAATCAAATAAATGCAGCCTTGGTGAGCACAATAGATATCTTTCAAAAACATTTTTGAAAGGTAAGTTAAATAAGTTTTTTTACTTTGTATTTATCATACATAAGGTACAATTTGATGCCGTCACTTTAATGAATATGGTTGTACTTGTGACACATAAATATCACAGTTTTAAAAGTTATTTCAGCCTGTTTTTAAAATAAATATGAAGAGTTAATTTGCAAAAACAGATAACTCCATTTAAAAAAATTTTTTTTTTTTTATCCTGTATTCCAATCAATATCAATCAAACTGCAGTTGGGTTGTTTTGATTAAATAATAATAACTAAAAAATATACAGCTAACTAACACAATAAAAACGGAGTTATCTGTTTTTGCAAATAAACTCTTCATATATACAGCATTGTTGATTATGATCACACAAACAAATATTCCCTTAGAGCTAATTCAACCATAAAATTGGATCTTGTTTTTTTTTTTTGGAAAATATTTGTGATGATTTTACAATTGATTACTAAAAACAAAACTATGAAACTGAATTTGTCACAAAACGACAAGTGAGACACAGGCTGAATCTTTTTGACTGACTCGTTAAAAATAATCAGTACATAAGAGACATTTGTTCAAAAATCAGTCATCACAACTCACTTGTGCATGATAAATCAGATGAATACTCTAATGAGATGACGCACAAAGTTTCCCTGACTTCTCTTAGATTTTAAATTATTGTTGCACAATCAATTTTGTGGTGCATTTGCAGTAATTTAGGTAGCAGCTTATAGCCCTGAAATGAAAAAGAAGTGATTTACTTTGAAAAACAACATCCACGAACTTACATATTCCATCATGTTGCTGCTCTCACATTTTCTCTTGCTGAGTTTCCAGTGCAGCCCCAGCTGAAGGCGAGACAAGAAGAGACGGGTTAGACAAAGCCGTGTGGGAGATCTTCAAAATAGACGCAAGCACTTCAGATGCTCAGACACATTTTACACACAAGGGTTAGCTGAGGTCAAGCAGTGGTCAGCGATTAGCTGAGTTTCCTTAACATGTCTGTCAGTCAAAGCTTCGAGACACAACAAAACAAACGTGGCTTTTTACTGCTGACCTTTCCACAGTCTGGTCAGACTCTGCACTATATCAATGCATCAGACCAAAATGGCTGCGAGGGCAACAAGCATTTGACAGGGTCAAATGTTAGCAGCCATTTTAATGATTGTTATCCACCACACACCAAGACTTGAACGGCTCTTAACATGGCAGCTAAATTGGAGATGATCCGCTGTCCTTATCTTTATGTGTCTGAGATTAATTCTGCTATGAGCTTACCTTATGATATAATCTGTTGTTTTCCCATTCTAACAATTTCTGGATGGATCTTCGCGTCTGAAAACACACAAACAAAAATGAGCTTTCACAAATCAATAATTATACACAAACAAAAATAGACAGAACACACAGGTTTTTATGCTAACCACCCTGTCAAACTCTTCAAACACATGCTTAACAAATGCCAATAAAACTCCCAGGGCATGAAGACTTCAGAGGCATTTATGGAGCGAAGCTCGTAGTTAAGCACCTTGTAAGCTGCACGTCATGGCCAATAACTTAAAATTTGTAGTTGTAAAATCGCCACCTTTCCACAATTCAACAATTCAACAAGCCTTCTGACATATATCAGTTTCACACAGAGTGGATGCAGTTTGCTACTTGCCTCCTCACTGAGCGGGTTTATTTATTAGGTGTTCAAATGAGGCAGTAAGTAATTAATACAGATTAATGGGGGAAGGACCAGTCATGTCTGAGGAAGGACTCACTCTCTTGTTGAGACATATGACAGGCCACAGACTGCAGCCCACCGTACAGCAACAGCACAGGCAGCCGCAGAGCAACCATTTCACATTGACCGGTAGGTTCTTCTTCAAGCAAGCGTTTACTCGATTGACGCTCGTCTTGAACTCCTCTGAAGCAACCTAGAGCAGATGGGAGAGGAGCAAAACAGGACTGTAAATAAGTTAGTAAATGATTCTGTGTGCATTAGTAGTAAGGGAATATTTAAATAAATAGAAATAAAAATATATTAAAAAGATAAATATTTTTAATAGATTATAAATAGTAAAGCAACAACAAAATGTTCATTTAAGAAATACAAGAAAAGTTCCGTATAAAGTCATTGGAATTTTTTTTAAGAAAAAATGTTAATGTTTGCAGATGTTCTCTGGAGATCTCGCAATTGCACGCTTGTAACTTGCCAACCAAGCTCTGACACTCTCAGGGCAAAGGGAGGACAAAAAGATGAGATAAGCCTGTGGCTGCGCCGTCTAAACAACATGAATGGCTACTCATTCCTCTCTGGGTATGTACGCCATAAAACCGGGGTCGTAATCTTTTATGACAGGATGCAAAGGTCTCTTTGCAAACAGCAAAAGAACTCGGAATAAAGCCCAGCAGGCCTGATCTGCACCCTTCAGTCATCATAATCCTGACCTCATCCGTCACATGTCACCCTGGGTCACAATACTGGAGCTCCGCTTTATTGCCCCGCACTTCCCTCGGTCTGCTCTTCCCCCTGCAGCCTTTTTGTATTTCTGCGTCCGACCCAGGAAGCTTCCTATTCTTGTGGACGGCACAGTGTTTCTTTCATTATTTAGTCTCTGGGAGCTGTGTCCTCCCAGCGCTGGGATCCCTGCCTACCGGAGCCCTGGACGGTTTACTTATTGACAGATTCTGTTGCAAAAATGCAGCAAGCTTGGATTAAAACCATTTTAGAGACTTCATCAAGGGATTCATTAATCAGGGGCTCATAGCATGGTGAATTATGGTGTAAGGTTAAAGGTCAACAGGGAAAGATATTTTATTCACACCATAAATAAAATTCAATTGGATATATTTTGTAGATGTGAGTTAGAAATCATTACCTTTCCTGTGAGAACGGAAGGAAACTCTGTGTCAAATTTGTTGCTTAGTCCAAACCTGCAAACACAGATTTTTAAAAAGGTTATGATTATGGGGGGGGAAAAAAGATGTTAAGGGTCATTTCCACCACATAGCAAAAAATATAATGCATTGGTAAATAATAATCATGAGATACTATGTAATAATTATGATAAAAAGTTCAAATTATGACATGAAATGTAACAACGTTGAACTACCAGTCAATTTTGACAGAAAAATTATGACACAAAAGTCAGAATTATTAAATAGAAATAATGAAATTATGAGACATTAAGTCATAGTTATGTGATAAAAATTGAAATTATGACATTCCAAGTTGTAATTATGCGATAAAGTCGAAACTATGGTATAAACAGTGAATTGACTTTTTATCTCATAATTGTGACGTAATGTCACAATATAGACTTTTAATCTCATAATTATTAATGTTTACCAAAGCTTTTTTTTTTCTTATGTGGCAGAAATGACCTTACAAACAAAGGCTCTGTTTGTCATGACAGGGGGGAAAAGATAGCTTGGCTAACACTGGGTTCATTTCAGTTAGATGTAAATGTAGATGTAAATTTAAGGACTTGAAATCAACAGACACAACAAAGTGAGAAGGTTGCGTTTCTACATTTAGCTTGAATTGCCAGAGAATCTGAAGGCTGTATAAGTGTCTTGTGTGATGTCTGTTTATGATCCATCTACTGTCCCATGTAGAAACATCACGTTGTTTACCTCATTGAATAATAAAATACCTCAAAGCTCTACTGGTCTAGCTGGTGATTCAACTTCAGAAATGTGTGCATAACTGACAGTTGCAAGGGTACTTTTGCTGTCCAATGAAAGCGATTGCATTAACTAAAATATTATCTGATCTCGTAAGTTTACCTCAGCATACGTACAGTACAGTTACCCACAACTTCAGATTAAAGCAACTATCCTAATGAGTTTGAGTGTGGTTACAGGGCAGCCTTTATCCACGGACAGCAATAAAACCATAAATATCTGTGCTAACAACAAGGCTTCGGGTAAGAAGGGCTGATTATTCCGCTTAAAATAACTGTCAGGACACAGCTGGAGAAGCTCGGCCTACGTGTATTTTAATACCACAACTTAGCGACAAAAACATGCAGTGAGCTTAGCATGGAGGCTATACACACATAGACATGAGCTAACAGTGACTAACAGCGGTGCTGCCGCATTCATACGCTTACACGGTGAAGTGACCAGCCCCACGCATGACCACAGGGTCGGGACAGTATCTGACGAGCTGTTCTTCACTCACAATTCTCTCATCTTCTTCTTCTAACTCATAAATGGTATCAAAGTCCGCCATGTTGGGCAGTAGGACGCTCATGACGTCATGGCACCAGTGCTGTGGAGGGAGCGTCATCGCAGCGTCGACTGGCACTGTACATAAACCCCAGCTTTTTGTTATTTCAGATAGCCTAGATATGAAACATTATATTGAGTTACTACTTGGGCTGAAAAATAGTAAAGCAAAACGCACTCGGTCTCTATGTGAAGCTTTTAAGCTATTTGTATGATGATCTCATACCCTTTTATTTTTATTTATTTATTTATTTTATTATTATTATTTAATTTTTTTTACGTGTATTAGTTTTTTACTGTATATTCTCATTTTCTACATATTGTAGTCTATATTCAATGTTTTCTATACTATATGTTGGAAACTACTGTCATGTTCATTGGCTGTAATAGGCCTATGACCGGCATAAAAAAAAAAAAGACTAGCACTGTACACGAATAAATTACAAAAGGGCCCTGAAACTCTTTTTGTAATTTATTCGTGTACAGTGCTAGTCTTTTTTTCACACATTCTGTATAAGCTAAACATTTTGAGTGAAGTGAGGAGCTTATGCACAAAATGTTGATATGTTGTCAATTTCAAGAGCTGAAATTAAATATTATTTGAGCTGTTTAATTAGTTTTTCAACCCTACTTGGGACCTGTTTACAGAATGTTTATAACCCCGAATTGTGCGATTTTGTGGTTTTCTAGCAATAAACAATAAATAAAATTAAAAGTAAATAGACACCATTTTAAAAGCTCCACAGTGTATAGCATAGTTGCACATTTTGTCTAAATTAAGCTGTGCTCAGCAGGTAGACCTATGGCCAGGGTTTGTGATTATTGACAGGGCCTTCATTTATAGGCATATTTCCAATAAATTACAGAAAATATATTTGTTTGATCCTGTTTCAGGATAATATTGAATTAAGTTTTGAATTTTTGCAAAAATTGAATGTGATTATTTTCTTGTCTTCCTGTAGGTTTTTTCCCCCTCAAATAGCCTATAACCAATTCAATAGATTATAACAAAATTGGCTTCTCGGGGTCTGTCAAGAAGGTATGATATGTCAAAATTTTAAGCCTAAAAGATAATTTGATGTGTTTACCAGACGTTTGATATTTTTCCTGCTTGGTTAATTGTTGTTCAGTGATAATTTGTTGTAATAGTTCATCAAACAAATCTAACAAGTCTCACATCAAAGGGATTTGTGCCTAATGCTTTTAAAATAATAAAGTCAAGACTGTATACTGTTTACAAATAGACTAAACACAAGGCAGGAAAATCAGTGTACTTAACTGCTGCAATCTCAACTGAAATTAAAAAATAAATAAATACCAAGCACATTACAACATTAAATACTTGGGAGATTTAGAGCTTGTCACACTGATGACTGAGTGATGCACCTTGCAAACAAGGAAGTATTTATACTGACTTTTTTCTTCCCAAATAGGCTATTCTAGATTAAGAGGTTCCTGGCAGACATTTCTATACTTGTAAACCATTTTTCGATATTTAATGACATGCAGCTGTTCCCACAATTTATTTTTAAGCTATTATTCGTCCATTTTTTTGTGTGAAAATCGTTCATTTAAAACTAAATCCTGCTAAACCAATGGTTTATATAAACGTTTGATCTAATCATCCAATTTCAATGAATAGGCTATACTGCATTCGTACAGAAATACGTAGCCTTACAGCCTAAGAACTTTACAAATTAAGTTGTGCAGCCTTACACAAGAAATGCAGTTTTGTAGGTACGCTTGAAGATTTTACGGTGGTCTCACGTTTAAAAGGTATAAATTAGGCTAAATGCTTGCTGTCCGTCAAGCAAAATGCCTAAACCAGACGAGCATGCAATATTTAATTCGTTTAAGAATATATCAAGACATGATAAAAAAATTATTGCAAAACTTTTTATTTACACATTGTTGGAAACAAACGTTATACCCGTATTAGGTAGGCCTATGTGACACCTGCTCATCACCCCTGTGAAAAGAAAGTGAACGACGTGCGCTTTGGACACAAACTGGAGCACAAAACAGCCTGCCATCGCAGGTCATTGGTTTAAACAGATAATAAAAGTTTAACAGATCCAGGGTATGGATCATTATACATCCCGAGAAACGCTGTACCTGTAGTTTCATTTTATTTACAAACATTTAGATACACTCACCACATACAGAAAATGATATTTATATCTTAATTGAGCAAACACAAACAAACCATTAAAATATTTAGTCTCTGGATCAGACGAACAAGGTTTTTGTATGTTTTTTTCTTAATCTTAAAAACTATTCTATTAAAACAATATTTGAAGAGCCTCCAGCATTTCGTTGTATTTAAGACGTGATTCTTCTGTGGTAATTCACAGCACGCGCCTTGATGCCTGTCATGTAATAGTTTGTAATCCGTTTTGGCCACGCGAGCGGTCCGCTTCGGTTCTGTCTTTTCAGCGTGTTGGAGTGCTCAGTTAAAGTTGGATCTTTCAAGTTCGAGTTCACTGAGTGACAGTAACTTGCTGTATGTTCCTCATAGATGGTAAGGCGTTCATTCCTGGGGGTGGGTACAGAGAACCGTGTATGTCTGACGGACTCAGTGACCCTGGTACCGGTAGGGGACTGACAGAACCGGGATCGCTGTGGACTGACCCTCCGCTGCCGTCAGACTGACCCAGTTTCTTTTTGATTAATTTCCTTTCCTTAGCTCTGCGGTTCTGAAACCAGATCTTTACCTGTGAAGACAAAGGACAAACGGTTAGAAAGAATTAGCCAACGTCTAATTGTTTTCAATTAGTGAGATGAATCGTAGCCTATTCTCTAGCATAAGTAAAAATCTAAAGTGAAGTCATTTTACCTGTCTTTCTGAAAGCCCGAGGTTTACTGCCAATTCTGATTTTCTTCTGATTGTGATGTAGCGATTAAAATGAAATTCTTTCTCCAGCTCCAGCCTCTGATGGTCTGTGTACACAACTCGATATTTCTCCTTCGTTCTGGTTTTGCCTTTTAAAAAAAAAGGGAAATAAACGAATAATCATGAAACAATGTTCATAAAAGGAAGAAATTCGTCATAAAAAAAAGATAATTCTGAGATAAAGACCAAATTAAACGTCATGCTTAAAAGATGTCATAATGCGATTAATAAAATTGTAAAGCAGAGGAAGAACTTGTACACTGTATAATTTCTATAGGTTATAATTATTTTTTATCATATTGACTTTCTTCTCTTACATTTATCGTTGCATTTACAATATAGGCCTAGCCTATATGATCTCTCATTTTAACTATAAATCATAACGCCACTGAAATATTCAGTCAATTGTATAAACTAAGATTACATTGATAGATATGCAAATTGAGCTTCTGATCTTCTTTGAGGAGATTTTTTGAACAAACTGCAGAACAAAGACACATACCCAAACGCCATTGATGTGTTAAGAGACAACACACGTCTTACAACGAATTACAAGGAGATACCATCAAAAATCTTTTCCTCAAACCAAGAGCAGGCTGCACTTGTTTGATTTACAGACCAACTAGCTATAACAAAACGATATATTTTTATGTTCGACTAAACTCATTAAAAACACAATTAATGAGTGATTTTTAATTACAAGTTTAGATGCAGTCACTGAAAGCTCGATAAAGTGTAACATCTAAATTGAAATATGCCTCATTAACTTCACATGTCATTTCCAAAACTTTCAGTTTTTCAGCCTTAGATATGAAAAAGGCCGTTTACAGTTAGGTCATGTAACTTTGTGATTGTTTTCTTTAAAACTGTTTTTTTATTTTGCTGTGTTGTTTTAACATGCGCCGGAGACAGGAGAACTGTATGTGCTGTGAAGTTTGTCACTCTTTGAGGTAATATAACCCTCAACAACAGAGACAGAGGAAGACGCGCTGCTGCATATCAAAGTGAAAAAGGTGTTGAAAGAAGTCGCCACCTGAATATGACAGATAACCCTCAAAACCTGAGACAATGTAACAGGAAAAGTAGACCTCACATCTTGTTTACGGGAGTCGCAAATTAGCATTATAAGTGACCCTGGCGCCAATTCCCAACACCTTAATTTTGCCACAACTATTTTTCCAATGCGTAAAGGAACAAATATATTAATATAACTCAGATATTCCGTTTTTTGGAACTGAACGTTTTTTCAGATAATGAAGGGGAGAAGGACAGTTAGTGTGTGTGTGTGTGTGTGTGTAGAACTATTCAATTTCATTAGGCCTTTTCATTTCGTAATATTTTGTCAGATGTGCCATTACTTGAGGAAAACATCAAACATGTAAAGTTAATAATTTTTGAACAGTGTTGCATTTAGCACGATTGGTCCTTGAGTAAATTATTTGTCCAATATTAAACCAAAATAAGAGAAAGCAACTATTTTGATTTTCTTTTTTGTTTTTGCTATATTTTTAGACATAGCCTATTTTTTCTAATCATTTTTATATAAAAAAATGTAGCTACATTTTAGTACATAACTTAAATAATGTCATTTTTATTCTACAGCAGCGAGAAAATGAATCACAATCATAAATTACTGTCATTTTGTACATTTCGATCGCTGATTTCAAGACCTTTAAATTATTGCGCAGTTTACATGTTTTAGGCATATTACTTAATAAATAATTAAACGTTTTACTTTTTGCGTGTTATGCCATATATTTTAAATTCTTAGCAAGCTTTTTTTATTCATTTATTTTTTTTGAAAGACATTTGTTGGCCTTACCGGTTGAGGAGGACTGCACGGTTTTGCTCATCCACTGATAGGAATTGCGTCTTTCTCTCTCAGGTGAAAGCTGGCCCACAGAAATGTTTTCAGGTGGTGGAGGCAGTACTGCTGATCCCGGGCCGTGCATGGCATTATAATCTGAAGAGCAGTAGGAAACTTGTCCCGGGGATGAACTGCTCATAGGTGCAGAAATAGTGTTTGGAGGTCCCAGGCTGTAGGCGCCCCAGTCCTCTCTCGGTGCGCCGTAAGGAGGGCCCCATGCCCCCGCTGACTGCGCGTGTGTGTCCATGTTGGGCACATGATGGTATCCTGCAAAATCTGAATACTGAGGAGTGGAGACAAAATTCTGTGGTGGAAGACTGATGCCAGATCTTCGCACGGCTCCTTGGTGATACATGCTGCCCTCTTTATCCAAAAGGTATCCAACGTACATGATTTGAAAGAAACCCCTAAAATGACTTTTTTAAGGCAACATGCCAGCCATACATCAATCCGAATATCTCTCAAAACCAAGGCCCGACTCAATACTTTTTACTCAATTGTGGTAGTCCAAAATGATCTCCAGGTCACGCGACGTAGTCCTTGACGTGCTTCAATCAAACATGATGTGACTGTGTTGTCAAGGTGGTGGTGGCAAAGGTATAACCAAGCCCCCTGACGTCAGCCACGACTTCAAAACCTCTCGATTTGCATTCAAATGACCAGCCAATAACACCATCAAGCCCTCAACGATTCCCCTAGTGCCAGATTTTCACGTCACCTCAGACTTACATGCACCCAAAACCACTTCTTCAATGTTCATCAATATTCAAGAGTTGTAGACTCACTCTATATGACTAAAGGAATCAAAACATTACACTGTACTGTATTATCATTAAGTTTAAAATTATTTTCTTTCCTCAAAGAAGCCAATTTGAAAGGAGTTTTGTCACATCTGTCTCAGTTTGACATCAAAGAAAGTAAAAAAAAGTTCAAACCAGCAAATACCTTAATGAATTTTTCGTTGTGTTTTATTATATATGTTTTATATTATTAATAAAATAATTGATTTGATTTGTATAATAAATTGTATTTATTTTGTTAATATAAATTATTATAATAGGCTATATATTTTAAGTGTATTTATTTACACAAGTGAAAACAACAACAGTTTTACTTTTAATTGTATTGCTAAAGAAGTGTTAATCATAAAAGTGAAATAAGCTGAGACGTGCTTATAGGCAGGCAGCGTCATTCAGCGATGAATGGTCGCTTGAAGTTTTACTGCCCTTCCTTTTCTCTCTAATGGAGCTAAACCTGTGGATATGGGAACGTCACATCTGCATAGTACCCATGCCACTTTCTCGCCTTCAGAGTCCATGCGTATTTGTTAAAGGATACTCTTGTAAAAGAGGTGCAAAGCGGGAGAAGGTGTCTTGAAGTAAGGCGAACTTTTCACATTCCGTATCCCTCACACCGTGACACTCTCGGGTCACACTTCACAGCTAATTCCGGTTTATGGAAATGTGAGGTATCACCTACAGTAGGCTACTACCCATGCGACGACAATGTGTCGTGCGTGTCGCCATGTAGTCGAAATATTTAACGAGTTGTTAATTCATTTTACAGCGAGGTTTCTGGGGTATTTTAATCATTAACATATGCAGACAGTAGCTTGTTCAGGCTTGACTGTCATGTCTCAGATGTTAGGGCAGAAAAGACAGTACATTTCATCAATTTCTTACAACCACAATTAATTTTACATTCATTCACTACACAAAAATATTATCATTGTATGTATGTGTGTGTATGTGTGTGTGTGTGTGTGTGTGTGTGT
>NW_015633548.1:893976-928017 GCF_001515625.1 Sinocyclocheilus rhinocerous
TATATATATATACACACACACACACACACACACACACACACACACACGCACACACTTGTCAACATCCCCCTGTATGAAAAATTTTATGTTTTACATACTGTTACTGGTTTTCCTTGATTTGTGATTTGAGCTTTTTTTTCAGTTCATTTAAAAAGTGTTTTGCTCTCACTCACAAATGCATATTCAATTATCCTGTAAAGTCTCTCAAATAATACAATGCCATAAAATGCATGTATATTAATTTTACAATTAAAAATAATGTTTTTAATAATTTTAAATAATCCATTTTATTTAGCAAAAACAGGACATGCACACATTTTCAATCATTTTTAGGAAGGCAATGTGAACTATGCAGTGAACTATGCAAAAGTAGTTGAGTTTTTGGCAGGTTTGTGATGGTGCAAAGATAAACCTTTATGCGTTCAGTCGTTTTTATGCTACAACCCTCAAGTCATAATGTAAATATGTCAAAACAATATTTAATGTGATTTCTGTGTGATAATGATTTACCTTTGAACATAGCCTAGTAAGGGACTGCATTTCCTTCAAACTGCTCCTTCAGGTACAGTAGGACTGATCATCCAAACAGCGCTTCAAAGTTTATAACAAATATATTTACTACAATTTCAACACTGCAACATAATATTTAAAGCAGTTTTCTTCTATAAAAGTGATAAAAACAATTAAGATTATGTCAAATTATGTCTATACCCCTACTGTAAAAATCATGTCATATCAGCTTAAGCTGTTTTTTGGAAATGGTAGCTTTTTTTTTTTTTTAGAAGTCCTAGATGGTCTACCAGCTTTAACTGGTCCAGCTAATCCATTTTCTAGATTGGACCAAAGAAGAGGCTAATGACCTCTTGTCTGTGCTAGTGTATAGCTAAAATCAGGCTATTAGGAAATGTAGACTGTTGTATGACATGATTCATGTTAGCTTATGATTAATAAACCATCAGAACATGTTTATATGGGTGACTGATGATATCACTTATAGACTGTAAGACTATGAGATCAGTACGCTGCAAGCCAGAACAAATCCAGTCAAAAAGCAGTCATAAGTAGCACAGGTATATTTGTAGCAATAGCCAACAATACATTGTATGGGTCAAAATTATCGATTTTTCTTTTATGCCAAAAATAATTAGGTTATTAAGTAAATATCATGTTCCATGAAGATATTTAATAAATTTCCTACTGTAAATATATCAAAACTTAATGTTTGATTAGTAATATGCATTGCTTAAGAACTTCATTTGGACAACTTTAAAGGCGATTTTCTCAAAATATATATTTTTTTTTTGCACCCTCAGATTCCAGATTTTCAAATAGTTGTAGCCTATCTCATATTGTCCTATCCTAACAAACCATACATCAATGGTCCAAAGCTTATTTATTCAGCTTTCAGATTATGTATACATCTCAATTTCAAAAAATGTACCCCTATGACTGGCTTTGTGGTCCAGGGTCACAAATGAAAAAATTTTGAATGAAATGAAAACACAATCTCAAAGACCCTTTTGGAAAAAAGCATGAATGGCTGCTACAGTTGTTTTTTTGTTTTTTTTTGTATCTGTTCGACCATTGCTGAACTCAAACTAAGTTATAGTAAATGAGTCTAGGGTTAAACTATTACTTTTTGTTAGATATTTTCCACACCGTTTCAATGCTGCTCCAAACAATTCGCCAAAATGTGTAAATGATGGTCATATACGATATCTATTGGCCTATATGTTGCATATTCATATTGCTGTCTGTGCTGAATATGTGTTCATAATATATAGCCTACCATAACAATCCGAAGGCCAGACCTGGGTTTTGTGAGCACCTTTTTATACAGTCTATGGTGAGCACACACGTTGTTGATGCAGGTGTAGGCTACGCAATAAAGAAAGCGACGGGTTAGTGTGGAGGCTCACCGCACAGCGCAGTGACGCCCTCTGCTGGTCAATTAGCTGCAAGAGCGGCTCACTAGGAATTAAAATGTAGTTGCTGGACGGACACATTTTTATGACACATTTTCTGATATTTATGGTAGCCTACAACACGTTAATTCTACATCCTTTCCTTTCCTTTTTTGACGAAAAAAGAACGAACGAAATGAAGAATGATCTTGAGATTTCATTATAAATTAATCAGCACAACTACAGAAGGACCTCTAGAGGGCAGTATACACCAATTAATTTGTTTGCGTGAAATTGCGTCGTGTCTACGGATCATTGAATAACATAACATTTCTGTGTAGTTGTGTGAATTACTTGTAATTATTGTATGTGACATATAATGAGATAAATGTCTGTTGCACAGTTGTAACATTGTTGCAATGTTGTAACATTGCTATTCGCTATTCATTGTCAGTATGAAAATCTGATATGGCGTGACCTGTGGCACTTTGGCCTGACCATTGTCTGGATATGACAATTCCGTTAGCGATAATGTCACAGTAGACTGTATGTTCCACATAATTTAGAAACAAATGAGTAAAATGTAGACTAAAGCCTGTGCCTGCATTAGAAGTGCCCCCCAAAAAAGGCCATACTAAAGAGAGCCTGCCAGAACACGTTTAAGACGCTTGGCTTTATTTAAGAAATAACACTCTCTTATTTATTTATTTATTTGTATAAGTATTTTATCGTAATGTTATGTGGGTCTGTTGAAAGTTTGTTAGTCTTAAATAAGGATGGAGATGGATTTCAGAGAAATGGAAGAGGTTTTGTTTGTGCACAGTTTTTAGAATGGAAAGGATTCAGTTCTCTTCTGCCTAAAGGAAGAATGCTTTATCTGAGGCTAGAGATGCTCTCAGCATGACAGATTTACAACTTTCTTGGAAACTTGAAAATAACAACATGTGTGTCCCAAATGTATGATGAGATGGTTTGGGGACATATTGCACTCAAAATAGTTTAAATTATGAATCATATGTTTTATCATTTTCTTTTCCACAATGAGAATTAGGTCACGATACTGTTCATATAGAACATTGCTAAATTTATATTTATTAGGACGTTGAGTTTAAAATTTCATTGGAAATATGTGCTATTTCAGAAATGTTAGATGTAATGTTCTTCTCATAGACTTTATAGACTGCAGTCATCCCCTAGTTTAATTCTCCTGTGTAAAATCTAAAATGAATAAATGTCATGAGAAGTTTTGTTAAAGAATATCCTCAAAATCTTATTTTTAATATACTATAGCTAAACACTGAAAAACACGTGTGGTTATACAATTATGTATCCAACAAATTCCAAAACAGATCAGTTGCTCTAAGACAGCATATACTCAAGAGCAGTGGCATAAACATTCATATGTGCACGAGAAGACGATAAAGGCAGTATGGATGGATATTACTGGTGAGACCTTATTTGTTTGTTCCAAATTCACTGTTGACTTTTTCTGAGGATTTCTGTCAGATACAACCACAGACCCCCCATCAGTTCAGTTAATTCTGAAAGCTTTTCCCACTTTACCAACATTTGCAACAGTTTCACATTGCCATTCATCATTTATGAGTTCATCATCAGTAATCCCATCTTGTTTTTCTTTACAACATAAACCAGGAGGAGAATATTTGGTTATTCTGTCAAAAAGCAACCAGTATCTTTTAGACAGCCTTTGGTTCAGTGCTTAAGCAGTTTTGAGTCCAGAGTTCCCATAGTGCAGTAGATCAGATGTTTCTGAATTGTTTTCAATGTCAGAATTCTTGACAGATTATAAACAGTTCATTTTTAGTCATTGGAACCCAGTGGGGACAAAAATAATTTACTTTGATCTGAATGCCAATGTCTAAGACAACTATTTTTAAGACAAACAGTCTGTTTGATTTAGTCAGAACTCTTTGACCCTGCCTTTGGGCGTCATGGGAGTTTATTCAAATATTTGGGGCTATTTGTACTTTCGGTGCTACCTTTCTGGGAAAAGGTGGGCAAAAGTCATATCTTTGGTGAGTGAGGTCTACCCCATTGTCTCAGGCTGTATGTGAGAGGTATACAGATGTGGTTCCCCCCAACCCCGATCCTGTCGTTCCCTGCACTCCCTCACCAGAACACAGCGTGGGAAGTGCGAGCGGAGGGAAGAACACTCCATTAATGGGAATTGCACAGAGGAAGGAGAATTGGGTATGATAGGATTTCAAGGCATTCTGTTTTGTCACTGATTGCAGGAATGTGTTTTGGCAGACTCCCAAAGGCCGCAATATACCACCTCTGTTTTAGTGATTAATGAAGCATCTTGCCACCGGGGGGCTATTTTCCTTGGGAAGGGGACTCTGGAAGTGGCAACGCAGGGACTTACACATTGTTGAACGAGAAAAACAAAACGGTCCCAATAGGAGAGAGCCTTTAATTAGATGCATACGTGATGTTTTTCCTCAAAGATAATTTTAGAAGATTCCATTATAAACTATTAACTATTAAGACGAAAACTGCAATTCACAATCCATATAATATAAAGGGCCAAGAATCCTCATTACCAGTTTTTGATAGAGGTCTCTTATGCTCAGTTGCATTTATATGATAAAAAATATATTGTGAAATAATATTACAATTTAACATAACTCAAGAAACATTTATTATTATCAATGCAAAAAAACTGTTGTGCATGCAGCTTCATATTTTGTGGAAATTGAGATGTATTTTTTTCAGGATTCTTTGATGAATATAAAGTTCAAAAGAACAGAATTAATTTGAAACTAGAATTTTTTTGTGACATTATAAATGCCTCTACTGTCACTTTTGATCAATTGAATGTGCCCTTGCTGAATGAAAGTATTAATTTCTTTAAAAAAAATCTTACTGACCCCAGACATTTGATTATATACAGGTGCATCTCAATAAATTAGAATGTCGTGGAAAAGTTCATTTATTTCAGTAATTCAACTCAAATTGTGAAACTCGTGTATTAAATAAATTCAATGCACACAGACTGAAGTAGTTTAAGTCTTTGGTTCTTTTAATTGTGATGATTTTGGCTCACATTTAACAAAAACCCACAAATTCACTATCTCAACAAATTAGAAAATGAGATGCACCTGTATATATAATTGTCGCTGGATAGATTGATAGATAGATATATATTTTTGTGTTATTTAGTACTTTTTCTTGGTTAATAAAATGGAAAAAAAATGTAGGAAATGATGCATGATCACGTAATATTCATATTTATTTGGAGCAAAGGAAATTGAGAACTCTGATTATCTGTAGAGCTCGGAGACCGTATGTACTTCCTGTGAGTTTGGAAAAATATGAGGTGTGCGTGAATGCCATGTTTGCGCTTGCAGCCAGAATATGATGAACCCTAACCCTCCCAACATCCTTCCCTTGTTTGTTTATAGCTCATATTCCTGAATCAGTTTACATGTCTCACAACCTTCATAACAAGCCAATAACACACCGCCAATCCAGTCAAGTGAACTTTTACAAAGCACACACTGTTTATCTTTAATATGACAAGCAGAAACGGCAACAATATGCATCTTTTTCACCTTTAGCGCCAAAGCTGGGGGGCACTGTTGGCCCTTAGGAAGTTTTGTGTTTGGAGCTCTGTTGTGATGGGAATGATGGAGAAGCCCTTCCTGACCTTTTCTTGTTCACAGAGGTATTGTCCTGGTGACAGACAGACTGCCGTCACCTCACCCCGTTCAGGAAATGTGTCTCTGCAACCAAGGAGCAGGAGGAAGAGTGCACAGATGACACGCAGCCTAACCATCTCCACCAAGAATCTTATAATAGTCAGCCTAACCTTTACTGGGAATATACCTTATCGGAAAAATCATGCTATAGGAAGAAGAATGCAGTACTTGACAGGCAAACCATTGTCATCGTTATGTACTAGTACAAATGCAATCATGACTCTGAAAAGGTGCTATATATAAATATATAGATCTTTATTTATGCTTGGTTAATATTAAAATACAATTATAATACAAAACAAATATATGTAGAAAATATCAGTGCATTCAAATTTACTTCTCAAATACCAGTCAGTCAAAATAACATTATTGAAAGCATCATTTGGCAGTATATACATTTCATGATTTGGAAGACAGTCCATCAACTATGAATGTAGTATTTGGACTTAATAATAATTAGCAATAACGGGCCTAACTGCTTTTACAACTGTCAATATATAATCTGATTTAACCAATGCAATGATTTCCCATCCATTCCATCATGTTAAGGAGTTAATACTGATAGCACCTAGATGTGTGCACGTTTTTACTATAATTATCATGACCATTTATATAGTGACCAGCCTGTTGACAATATTATAGCCTGCCCTGCAAGCTTTAGTAGTATTTTAGCATGAAAGACTACTGAATCAGTAACAGAATACGTTCCTCTGGTTAATAGCTGCACAACATATTACGTGCTGTTATGTATACAGTAGTGTAAACAACATAAATATGGAAAGTACACAACGCAGTGTAACTATTGTTGAACAGAGCAAGGCCGTTTTATTGTGGTCCACATTTGATCGCTAATTAACAGAATGTTTCCTATTAAATGTGCATGAATAATTTACTTGATAAGGCTTTAGAAATCTTTTTCACAGTGCCAGACAGTGAGTCCTGCCATGTGTAAGACGTTAAGCTTGACTAATTTCTTTAAAATGATCCAGATTAAGAGCTATGATGATAAAAAAATACTATATGCGGGAACAAAAGTGATTCATTTTAGCTTCACTGAGCAAGACTCAGGAAAACGGCCCTCAGACAGAAGCAAAAGAACATGGAAATACAATGCGCATCCGTTGTGTGGATGATCAATGTGTCCTGCTATTTCAGATTGAGTTCTGGGAAGGAATTTCAGACCGCACATTCAATTATTCATGATCTGTGGTCTTTGTTTGACATTTGCGTCTGACAGAATAAAATATAAGTGAAATTTATTCTAAAGAAAAATATTTTCCTAAAACAAAAAAGAGCTTTAGTGAGCTCCGAAATAATTTTAGCATAATAAAAATAAAATACCATATAACCAAAATTCCAGTTTTCATTACAATAAAATATTTATCTAGAAATAAAATAAGAATTGCCTTTGTCCTCTCGTTCTAACCACTGAACAAATGATTTCATAATTAGCCACCATTCTGTATGAAAAATGCTATTTCGTTGGGAAAAACAGTGCCATTATTGTAATAAAATGTGTTTGTTGTGTTCACAGTAGACTGCAGGAATACCTGAGGTGGTCCATTTGTATGTCAGACTGCCACAATGATATGAGTGGCAGCCCACTGTACTCACACACTACCTTGAAAAAGTGCACAGAAAGAGAAAATGTGAAACTCTGAATGACCAGTCCAGTACAGAATAAAGTGGAAAAAAGTGGGGGGAAATACAAGAGATCTATCTCTAAACCAGTCAGATCCTCCAAAACCGGGTGAGACTTCTGGTGGCTAAAGAGTGCAGATCAACTCAAACAGGTGGTGTGGAGTAACGGACCACATAGTTATAGTCTGGAGGTGGGCTATGACATTCCAGCTCTGGGTCGAGTGAGGAGTCCTCCAGACTCAGGTCCAGTGAGGGAACAAGCTGTGGGTATTTCTCCTTCTCGCCCTCCAGCAGAACTGACTCCTTACTTTTGCTCTTCATCCTGTGGAAGAAGCAAACCGATTTGAATGAATTCCAATTGAAATAGTATTATTCTGTTGTACTTTGCTCTGTGTGTTGCTATAACTCTTCATCTGGGGTCAACGGGTCAGACACCCTGGAGGGAGTCTGTGAGTTTGCATTGCTTTTAGTCTATAGTCTCTCAAGGGGCAATAATTTGCAGTAAATGCCTATGCGAAATGGCATGTATTGGGGTTTGTACACAGAGTGAAGCAGAGCTGTCAGTGCCAAGCACTTCACATATATGCATACTAAATGTGGGAGTACCAGGTGGAATCCAGAGGCACAATGTGGAGGGAGAATCTTGGTCGTAGCAATAAAGCTGTAGAAGGTCAAAGGTGACAGTGATTGAGTGGGTCCTCGGCAGGGGCCGCCTCTTTACAATATATACATCATTCTCTACATGCTCCGAGTGGCTCTTTTTTCCCATGCCTGTGACCATGGCAACTTGTGCATGGATTTGCCAGCTGGTTGCAGGCTGTGCCCAGCTTTTCATCATATCGGGTTGGGATGAGGAGGGCACTGGACATGGAAAGTCGGGGGAGTGCTGACAAAGGCCAGACAGAGTGTTTTTAATCAAAACCTGTTGACTACGTTCATTTGTAATTAAACTTGGCACATCAATCATAGCAGTAGAGGAATTTAAAAATGGTGGAAGTGTGGTGTTGTGTTCTCTGGAACACTTGAATCTGACTGGTTGATCGCAGCATTCGGTGGTCAGATGTTTGGCGCTGCTTTCATGTCTCTTGTATCATGCTGTGGACTCGCTCACAGTCATATTTGTACACTGCAGTGGACAATTTCTTTTCTTATAAAGTAATTGCTCCATGTTGGGGATTATTTTTTGATAATGACAGCTTTACTTAAAAAAAAACTAGATCTATACACTACTGCTCAACCGTTTTTTTCTTCTTTTTTTTCATTAATTAATTATTTATTTATTAATGCATTAATGTGTTGGATTTTGCAGATTTTTCATTACTCCTTTTTATGTAAATGTTTTTACCGTCACTTTTCAGCAATTTAATGCATTTTTGCTGAATTAAAGTATACATTTATTTTTTTTAAATCATGCTGACCCCAAACATTTGAGTGGTAGTATACAGTATTTTTTTTTTTTTTTTTTTTTTACAAGACCGTAAAATAAGATCCTTTTATAGATGAAGATCATATAATATAGCCCTGGCATTGTGGTGTAGCCACTGTTGCACTCAGCTGCCCTTATCTAATGCCAATCACATATTTAGACTGAACACTTTTAAACAGCATGACCATGATTAGTCAGTTAACCACTTTGTCTCTCCAGGTCTGAGTCATAAACCTCCAATCAGTAAGAGATTATCACTATTTGTCTAGCTGCAATTGGTGGTCCAAACTCCTGCCCTCAAATATTAGGATGCCGTATAGTCCACAAGGCCTTGAATGCAATTTAGAGGATAACCTTTGTAGATTAACCCTGGCCTTTGCTGCACTGGAAGACCATAAACGCAGTCTCAGATCTCAAACGCTTTAACAAAACCAAGGCTAATCCAGCCCAATGGCCTGCCATTAATAACTTAAAAGGCCACCTTCACTTTAGCTTTCAGCGCCATTTGCCCTGGGGCCCATTTATGAACAAGTAATGATGTCTCAGACCCCAGCACACTTTAGTCTGTGGTTAATAAATTATTAGGCTGGTCTCAGGCAAGAACTGACTATGTTTTTAAGGAGATCATCTTAATTTTTATTGAGCATTCAATATATTTAATTATTATTCACAGCTTACCTTCTGTAGCAAAAATAATAGCACCCTAAATGGAATATATTGTAATCACTACCAGTATTAAACACTCATTCTCTCAAATACTTCCTAAATAAAATAAAGGCATGTTATTGTATGAGATGGCCATGTGCCATATCTGTAGCATGTTTCAGCGATGGAGTCTGAGGCCATTATGACCCAGGCGGTACAAACAAAGATGCTAGTCACCAGACCTTACAGCCAGCTTTAACAAGTCACACGCCCAGCCCTGCTTTTGTTGTCTGGCTGTTGAGATTGTCACCTTAGGCAATATCTCTCCACCGTGCCATTGTCTGAGAGACTCTCGCGCAGGCACGTCTCTCAAAGAAAAGGGGTAGTGGCTGGAGTCGTGTGGAGATGGGGGGAGAGAAACTGTATGACAATTGTGGCATCTACATTCCAGCCCAGTGGGAGGGTCTCCAGGGCATACGCCGGCAGACCTACCCATTCCTGTGATCCAGGCAAAAAGTCTAAATTGTAGTGAATGTACTATACTCACGCTCGGGCCATGAAACTCCGGGGTCTGGCCAGTGACTCCAGACGCTTCAGTGTCTTCAGGTCGTCTGAAGATAGACCTATTCCGCTGTCCGACTGGCTTTCCTGTGAACAACCAAACATGATTTAACCACAGATACAATATATTTGCATGATTTCGTAATGTGCCTTTTCTTATGAAAGGTGAGAGTGTGAAAAACCAGCTCTTCACCTCGTGGAGCTTGTTGGTTCCATTCTCCATGATTACTTCATCAAAGGTCTTCACACTCGCTGGGCGGATCTTGATGTTCCTGAAAGCATCGAATACTCCATATCAGATCAGTGTGGAAGGTTTCTCATGACATCATGTCTGGCAGATCCAAACAAATACACGAAACACATTACAGTGAGAGGGATATGTTCGGTATCACAGTTTCCAAGTAAAAGTTCAATACTGTGTTGGATGAAATATTTTTTATTTAATTTTGCGCAGCAGGGTAAAGCGATATCTTTTAAATTCAGCTTAAGGGATAACAGGGATTGCAGCATTTCGATACTATTCTCTACAAATATACTTGAAGGACCTATGGAAACACAAGGGTTGGATAAATATTATCTTAAGTAGGCATAAATCCTGAAACTGCATTTGTGGCAAAAGAGGAAATTCCTTGAGGGGCCTATGAGGACCGTTTCTTATCAAGAACCAATTAGTGCTTTCCTTCACTTTTAAACCATTCAAGCATTCAAGGCTGTTGGGATGAAGTGTAGTGCATGTTTGAAACAGGAAAATGTATGGAAACCAGAAAATAGATGGTAGAACCTTATCTACAAAAAACAGATTTCTAAAATAGTCCTCATGAATATTGAGGACTCTTCAAGCCATCTGGAGGAATCTGAACATAAATATTGTCATTCCGAGTGATTAATAACAACTGAATTACAAAAACAAATCAGTCTGAGCATATATTCGTTAAATGGATAAGATAAAGCTATCTTACCAAGCCGTCCCAGAGTCTCTAAGAGAGACAGGTCTGGTGGAAGTCTCCTCTGTGGGGCTCAGGTTTGAGGGGTCTGCTTTGGTCAACAAGGCCGTGTTGATTGGGATGTAGTGTTTTCCCTCCTAAGAGAGACAAGGTATTTAAACATTCAGCTCATTTTAAAACTGTGACATCACCCTGCATATAGTTTTATAGGATTCTGGAGGAATCTGAACATAAATCTGCAAGGGAATGTGTGAATATGTTTTATGGAGATGATGTTATTAGGGGCAGTCCGGGCAGTACACTAAGCTTGATTTCTTATGTGAGAAAGAGAGAGTTTGGATGGCTTCCAATTCAGATGGCTTGGAATATGGTTTGTTCTCTATGCTGTGTAGTGTAGTCTTTTACTGAGACCATATGTGACCCTGGACCACAAAACCAGTCTTAAGTCGCTGGGGTATATTTGTAGCAATAGCCAAAAATACATTGTATGGGTCAAAATTATAGATTTTTCTTTTATGCAAAAAATCATTAGGATATTAAGTAAAGACCATGTTCCATGAAGATATTTTGTATATTTCCTACTGTAAATATATTAAAACTTAATTTTTGATTAGTAATATGCATTGCTAAGAACTTCATTTGGACAACTTTAAAGGCAATTTTCTCAATATTTTTATTTTTTTGCACCCTCAGATTCCAGTCCATACATCAATTGAAAGCTTATTTATTCAGCTTTCAGATGATTTATAAATCTCAATTTCGAAAAATTTACCCTTAGGACATTACCCTTATGTTTTGTGATCCAGGGTCACATATCTTCTCTTCAAGCCATATTAAAAATCAGATTCACTTTCTTCTTGAACTAAGAAAACTGTATCAGAACATATTGTACCTTCAAATGTTCTTCTTTGGATATCTATGAGAATTTGTATGACTTTGTACTTGAGAATATGAGACTTGTGTATGTAAATACATTTTTATGTCTATGCCTGTATATGCTATAACATATACCCTACTATTCAAACATTTGAAGAGATTTTTTTTTTTAAAGAAATTCATTTTCTTTCAGCAGGGATGCATTAAATTGAATAAATACATTTAGAATGTTACAACAGATTTCTGTTTCAAATAAAGAATCCATCAAAGAATTCATCAACATATCAAAATAGAATTAGAATGATTTCTGAAGGATCATGTGACACTAAAGTACACTGAAGGATGATGTGAAAATTCAGCGATGACAGATAAAATATATTCACTATATTCAAATAGAAAACAGTTATTTGAAATTGTAATAATATTTCACAATATTAATGTCTTTGTGAGCAGACTTTTTTCAAAACATTAAAAAATCTTACCAACCCCAGACTTCTGAATGGTAGTGTACACATGTATTTTTCTTCATGAGTGACTTTGCTTGTCTTAACATTTCTTTACAGTCACTCCAAACTCACTTTAAATCTTTCCATTCATCCCATTCATAAAATATTCACCTTTCATCTATGACTAGTTGTTAAACACAGTTTGCAATGACAGTCTAACATGGTTTTGCCTGTGTAATGGCAGTGCATCTCTCATCCCATAAAATCCTTGTGGTTTTGCTGTGGTCAGAGTTGTAAACATTTAAATAAAGTCTGTGGGAAACCCATGCAATGTAATGAAGTGCATGAGACTCTCTTACCTGCTGCACACTAGCTTGTAGCAGATCTCCTAGCCTCTCTACCAGCTCTGTGAAAGTGGGCCTCTTGGATGGTTCTCCATGCCAGCAGTCTAACATGGTTTGATATCTATGGAGAGACACAGGCACATGTTAAAGAATGTCCTTTGAACATACAGAGTGCTTAATACGCCATAATCATAAATTGCAGTTCTTCAGCAGCTACACAAACCCTCATGAATTACACCCTTTGCCTTGACCTCTAGGTTAGTCTGCAAATCCGGTTTATCCATTTATTTACTGTTATCAATAATATTCAGTGCGTGACACGAGGAGTGAGGCTGAGTGTTTTCATTGCACTGTTCTCAGGGTGAGAGTTTGTGTTGAGAGGAACTTCCTCCTGCTTGACACGAGCTGTCAGCATCTCTCCCCACAAGGGACGTCTGGGGTCCTTTATTGGATTTTGCAGTGGCCTATAATGGTTAAGTTTATCTGAAGGCTAAGTTTCAGTTGAGAAACACTGGGGCGTCAATGCACCAGGCATTTGAGTAAATGATGACTGGCGATGACTGAGCTGTATACTGTTTATACTGTTGCACTCACAGGTCATTATATAAATAAAGCCTGTTACCCATGAAACTCTCTGATCCCGTCTGATTAGCACAATATTGGGCAATTTGGAGTATGGAAAAATTACTGTACTAGTTGATGACTCATTACTTCCTTACACTAATCAACTAATATATCCATCTGGGTTTGAATTAGGTAGTGATCAGAGAGGAGGTACTCTACTCGTGGGCTGTGTAGGAGATTAGGAGGAGGAAGCAGGACTTCTAAAATGGTTATTTTAATGAATCCAGATGGAGCAACTCCTTAAACTAACAGGAAGTTCAGAAAAATGGCAAATGGTGGTTCCTCTAAAATCAATGACACACCAAGATGTTCTATATCCTCTCAAGTTGTGCTCACACTTATGGAAATGTTAACGGAAAATACATTAAAGGGATAGTTCACCCAAAAATGAAAATTTGATGTTTATCTGCTTACCTCCAGAGCATCCAAGATGTAGGTGACTTTGCTTCTTCAGTCAAACACAAACAAATATTTTTAACTCAAACCGTTGCAGTCTGTCAGTCATATAATGGAAGTGAATTTCATTTTTGGGTGAACTATCCCTTTAATGACAGCCAATAGCGTTTAGTTCAGTGTATTGAATAGTTATGAGCCTGTGGGACAGTGGGAACCAGTTCATCATTAAATGGGTGAATCAGTCTAGACAGATGATTCTACCCGGTCAGATTTTTTATTTCTGAGCTGATTTCTTCTCATTACTTACAATAAAAGTTTGAACTTAAAAAAAGTTTGGTCAGGGTCACTCCCAGGGTCGGAAATAAAGTCATGTTTAACCTTGAGGCCAGCACATAACTTGATCACCGTCTCTTCTCTCTTGAAGAACAGTGTTATCTGTGCTAAAGATGATACAGTATATTAAATTGACCCTTATCTGCAATGCTAGTTGACAATTTCTTTGAAGCAGAATGGAAAGAATTTTGGGTTTTGAGGACTTGGCATCAGAAAGGCTGTATTTATGAGTGCCGAATTCAATTCAGGTCTGAGGTCTGGACTGCATTTTGTAGGTCATCTCCAATCACCATCTTTTATGACCTCTTGTTATGTTCAATTGGAGTGTGTGATTGCAAATGTGAGACAACTCGCATTACGTGCTATGTTTAAAACATAAGTGCTCTGTTCAGGTTTCCAAGTGGGTATGATACAGTTACAGAATATCAGATATAAAAAATTTAGTTTCAAAACGAAGATTGAGTAGAGCACTTCTTTGACAGCAGTAGGGGTTGTTATTGAGAACAGGCTGTGAATATTCTTTCTCAGAATGAGGTGATTCAGTTCTGTGCACCTATTTAAAAGCAACACTAATCTGAAGTTGTCCGCTTCACTTCCTTTCCACATTTAAAACTGATACCATGACCTCTTCTCTCATATCTTGTTACATCTGAAAACTTTCAGATTTTGGTCCTTTATAAAAAATAATGTTTTCTTATTATATAATGGGTAACAGGGTTGCAGGTTGAGACTGGCGAATGCTATCAACACTATAATTTGTGTAAATTAAAAATGGGTTTTTCTACAATAAATTAAATATTAATTCAACATATTGTGGGAAAATTATGAATATATGAATTATGCATGTTTGTAATTGTTGGATACATTCAAAGTGGGACAGGCATGTGTTTATGCTAGATTATTTTTTGTTACATAATAGTTTATCTAATATATTAACATATTATCTAACCTATTTCTCACAACAAAAATAAACAATTTGTGCCAATAAAGCTTCAAAAATGACTTATAAAAATACTCAGTACTCAACATGGCAATTGTTACACAACAATTGCATGTATAGTTGACAAAGAGCTTTCAAATCAGGACTGCCTGACATTAGTGACACAAGCAGAGTGACTCTTACATTTCAGAGGAGGAGTATTCAGGAGCTTTCATCCTGGTGCCCTCTTTCAGTCTGCAGCAGAATTCCTCATCAATGTGTAAGCCAGGGTAAGGGGAGGCACCTGGGGAGAAGAAAGAGAATAATGGGGTTATCAAGACTTTTCCATGAAATAGAGCTCTGGCCACTTCAAAGGGTCTGACAAGAAACTCACTAAACTGTGAAGTGAGTTGGGAGCACAGAGAGATCAATGGAAAGACCTCTGCACAATCAGCATCAGCAGGGCCGATTTGACTGAACTTGGAGACTCTACGCAAAGCTGTTTTCTCCAGAAACACTAAATTATTAAGACAGCGTGAATTTGCAGACTGTTGAGGCTTTGCTGCACACTTGCAAAAACCATGATTCATGAAACAATATTTTCATTTACTTGAGTGAAATCCTTTTAATAATATCTGATAACCACTAAAATATGCAGATCATAACAATGAATCTTGGAAAAGGTCAATCTTTCATTAAACTACGATCTAAACCCCCTTCTGACATAGATTAGGTAGTCATTAAAAACAAATACATTAACAGCACTTGAAATCTCCTGCAACTTTGGGAATAGAGTGCAGTAGATGTGGAGTGCCTAGAAAAACAGGGACAAGAAATTCAATTCCACAACACAAAACATGAGAGTGTACTTTGGGTGCGGTGCAAACTTTTCTCCCATGGATACTATCAAGTAGCAATAATAATTTTTCTAAACTTTTCGTGTAAGTCTATTTGACACCAAATTAAATCAGTGTAGCCCAGTGGTTGTGACAGCTCAGAGTCATCAGTTAAGATCCTATTCCTTCTATATCACTGATAGTGGATTATTTATATTGTGTTTTCCTATAAATGTTGCTTTATTTTAACATGTGAAATGACGCCCTACTATTTTCCCACAGAGTTCATTGCTCCCAGTGTGAATGTAGATTTGGGGGAATTTTACTGTTGTTTCTGGTTTATTCGTTATGCATTTACAAGGCAAATCTTTAAAAACACATTTATATTCAAAAGTCTGAAACCACATTAAGGGATTTAAATATACAATTTAGAGGTTGCTTAGTATTGTGAAAAACCTTGCATTGTGTTATGTTTTGATGTTATTGTGAAAAAGTTATAATGCCAAAAAAAAATATTTACCACTTTTGATTTCTACACTATTACTGGCCAAATAAGCAGAGAAATGTGCAATTAAAAAAATTCTGTATTGTGTCGGCGCTGATAGCCTCATGGGCAGTGCTCCGACATAACGCTGTTGCACTTTGGGTTACCCAAGTTCGAGTCTCGGCTCGCGGTCCTTTCCCAATCCTAACCCCCCTCTCTCTCCCACCTTGTTTCCTGTCAATATATACTTTCCTATCCTAATAAAAAGGCAAAAATACCAAAAAATAAATCGAGAAAAAAAAAAAAATTCTGTATCAATCTAGAAACTAACACAACACAGAAAAATTGTCAATATATATATATATATATATATATATATAATATATAAATAATGTATATATACATACATATATGAATGGTGACATTAAAGTTGTTTGCTCAGAGCCTTTGATGACAAAGTAGCCAAAGCGACACTGTACAATACACCATTAAAAATTATAGTATATTTACGGAGGGGGGGCAGACATTTACATTAAATGCTGCCTGGTAACTGTGGGTTTACATTTCCAGTTGGGAATAAAACCTGATCAAATGGAAGATGATTCTCCTGTTTTACAACCTCTATTTATGATTTAAAAACACAGATTGCACTAGTGGAATGAAAAAAGTTTTTTTCAAGCTGACAACGCAATCCTTTTTGTTCCCAAAGGAAAATTTAACAGCAGCTGACAGTTATAGCCCTCCACATCTGGAGGAGGTTGATAGCGCAGGGCACCTCATGAGCAGCCTGCTTTGTGCCAGGTGTCTTTGATTGAGTACCCTCAAGTTCATTTTATTTCTATTTGGATGAAGCACAGCATGTGCTGAGTTGCCTTCCTACAGTACTTCATGTGTTTAACTTTGAAATGGGTGCTGAATCCTGTCTGGGCTTTTTGCTTTGGTGTAAAATGCACCGACCCAGTAAAGCAAACAAACAAAAGTCTAAGAGACGTCTCTATAGAAGAAAGGAAGGAAAAGCCGACACTTTATTTCATGGAAAACATCAGAGCCGAAAACACTGTTCCAAGAACTGAATGCCTGAAATCATAAAAGCTTGAATACCAAAAAATAAATCGAGAAAAAAAAAACAATTCTGTATCAATCTAGAAACTAACACAACACAGAAAACTTGTCAATATATATATATATATATATATATATATATAATATAAATAATGTATATATACATACATATATGAATGGTGACATTAAAGTTGTTTGCTCAGAGCCTTTGATGACAAAGTAGCCAAAGCGACACTGTACAATACACCATTAAAAATTATAGTATATTTACGGAGGGGGGGCAGACATTTACATTAAATGCTGCCTGGTAACTGTGGGTTTACATTTCCAGTTGGGAATAAAACCTGATCAAATGGAAGATGATTCTCCTGTTTTACAACCTCTATTTATGATTTAAAAACACAGATTGCACTAGTGGAATGAAAAAAGTTTTTTTCAAGCTGACAACGCAATCCTTTTTGTTCCCAGAGGAAAATTTAACAGCAGCTGACAGTTATAGCCCTCCACATCTGGAGGAGGTTGATAGCGCAGGGCACCTCATGAGCAGCCTGCTTTGTGCCAGGTGTCTTTGATTGAGTACCCTCAAGTTCATTTTATTTCTATTTGGATGAAGCACAGCATGTGCTGAGTTGCCTTCCTACAGTACTTCATGTGTTTAACTTTGAAATGGGTGCTGAATCCTGTCTGGGCTTTTTGCTTTGGTGTAAAATGCACCGACCCAGTAAAGCAAACAAACAAAAGTCTAAGAGACGTCTCTATAGAAGAAAGGAAGGAAAAGCCGACACTTTATTTCATGGAAAACATCAGAGCCGAAAACACTGTTCCAAGAACTGAATGCCTGAAATCATAAAAGCTTGAAATTATTCTTTGATCATTTCATAATCGAATCTCCCCAAAATATTAAATCAAGACAGTGTGTGATAACAGTCAAAATAAAATAAAACATTAGAGAGTATTTTAAACTATTTTAATTGCTACAAGTTCCTGAACTGTTGCAAAAGTGCTGTGTGTCTCCAATGAATAGGTGAATAAAGAGAATGTGAGTTACGCTCTTAGGACAGTGATGATATTTACCAAGAGAGAAGATCTCCCACATAAGCACTCCAAAAGACCACACGTCACTCTGAGTGGTATAGATCTTGTCAAATATCGCCTCTGGAGCCATCCACTTTAAGGGAAGTCTGGCCTATAAAAGGATAAGCGGACCATGTTACTCTCACCTGTTACGGAACAACTCCTAATATTAATTTACATTCAACAATGTGTAGCTTATAAATCGCTGTCTATTTGATTATACAATCTGTGTGACGTCTTGGCTCACATTTGACCATAAGAAAACATCTTTTGACCAGAATAATATTATCAGGGCTTATAAAATGACTAACAGCACACCAAAGACTCTTGGCATTAACAGAAACATTTTATCTTTTTCCAGATGAACATTCACAGTGTCAGTGGTTTTTGGACCGTTATCATTTGCGTCCATCACACTAAGTAGTTTTGAAACACTGTGTGCATTATACAGCCTAACTGCACCATGACCGACATGAAGTAATTGGATAATCTTCCACACTTACGTCTCCTTTGCGGACATAGTCTGGATCCTTGTATACATCTCTTGCAAGTCCAAAATCGCAAATCTTCACAACATTGTTTTCAGACAAAAGGATGTTACGTGCAGCCAGATCGCGGTGAATACACTTGGAGAAGTAAAAGAGAGATCCTATTACATTATGTTTTACCATACTTCATCTATCAGTTTATTGTAATAGCAGGATTTAATTGTATGCTCTTTCTACTCTCAGTGTCATGACCAGGGAAAGGGACTGTAGTAATGATGCGTTTTGTGTTTTATTTGAACCATGTGTGGCATTACGCTGTCAGATGAAGCACAAGATGGAAAGCTGTGTTAATGTAAAACATATGGAACTGCCATCGGGGAAACTCTGACCTGAGGTGAGATAAAACCACATATGCTAAACTGCATCTTTAGTATGTGGCAATTAATCTCATCTGTTGGATGTGTGTGAATGAGTGTGTTGGATCAATAAAGTAATCTGGGTTTTCATATTCTATTATTATTAAAATGGGCTGCCATAACAAACTAAGTATACAATGATACATTACAAGGGTTAGAGATCTTTTTCATGAAATCTTGAGACTCTTACTTTTCTCGAAGCCAAGAACTCCATGCCTTTAGCCACTTGAAAGCTGTAGCAAATCAAGTCTTCTAGTGTGAGCACTTTCTTATACAAATCCTCTTGCTCTGCAAGAAAAGGGTAAAAGGCTATTAGCAAAATCAAAACCATTGTTGTGTTATGCAAGTTTTGGCAGGCAAAAAAAAAGAAACTTCCAAGAATTTCCAAGAATTACTTTTGCTACCAATCTGCGCTGTCAATCTGTGCTGTAAAGTTTGGATCCTCTCTCAATCCCTCAATAAAGTTATAATATATTTTGCCCTGTTTACTACAGACACATCCGAAAGGGAGACACAATGAAACGTGGCTTCTTTTTTTAGATGCGGACTGCGACGTGCACTTTGTCAATGATACTCAAGTGAGGGGCTTGTGGGTGGATCATCCACCTGAGTAAACAGTTTGTCAAACCAAAAATAACCGGCATGGGACAGCACGACCCAATGTACCCGCAGCAGACTAGCTCTGGTCTGGGGGAAGGAAATTAGAAAAAGCTCTGCGCGCAGTGGGTGACAGTGGCTCATACAAAATATCAGTTGTATTTATGAACCCGAGGAAGCCACCTATCAGACTGAGGGGGAAAAAACAATCAGCGGAGCCTTGAGAGCAGAGAGGGTGGGGTGGAGGTGAGGCAGGGGTTGAGAGGGAGGAGGGGAGAAGGGAAGGAAGACACTCAGTCGCTACCTTCCTCCTCTTCCTCCGAGTCGCAGTAGCTCTTATCTTCAATGAAGCCGGAGCTGGCTGAACTTCCGGTGCTGGCCACGCTCTCCAACCTGCGCTTGATGAGCTCGCTCAGATCACACCCGGAGCTGGAACGCAGAGCCTTACCGTCCTGAGACTGTGGATGTTATCAGCACACATTCCCGTCAATATAATGCATCATCATGTTAAATCATTGCATAAATGTACAAGAGATATTCTGCTTACCTTGTAAACCACAAAATCACCCCTCCTACTTCTCAAGTAGTTGGAAAGGTTTCCATACTTGCAGTATTCCACGATTATCATTAGTGGGCCTGAGCATACACCAAACAAATGTAAAAACAGAGAGGAAAAAGTTTCAAAACTTGTACAAATTTCTCATATCGCCATGGTTGAATTCTCCCCGTCAGCTTCCTCTTACCTCCACGCTTTGTGCAAGCTCCTAGCAGATTGACTACGTTGAGATGATGACCAATATGGATCAGAATCTTCAGTTCAGACATTAAAGCTCTCCACTCGTTATTTGTAGCTCCGGCTGTTGAGTGTAGAGGAAGTTGGAGGAGTGGATAAGAGGAAAAAACTAATTAATGGAATGTCTTACATGTTCAGAAAGGATTTTTGTTTGGAATGAAAATGTATGATTATGTTGCAGTGGTCTCAAGAATGCTGTTGTATTTCAGGTCTCCTGTCAAAAGGCTGAGCTTTCAGTTACTGTTACTGTTGTTTCAAATGGATATGAGATGTTCTATCAGTATCTTGACACAATTGTGGCTTAAAATTTAAAATGCTAAAATGTTTTTAATTATACAAAAAATATAATATAGCTATATAAATATAGATAAAATAATTGATCTCTCTCTCTCTCTCTATCTATCTACACAGATACATCATTTTGTATTATATTATATATATTATTATTTATAATTGTCCTATAAATAAAAAAGGGTAAAAATTAAATCATGCCACCAAAACAGTTTGAGCAGCGCTTTGATAATCAGGATAAACATCATGTTCACACATGGAAATCACTGGAAAGTATAAAATTAAAGTTCAAAGCCTGTCCTTGTGTTTAAAAGAACCTTAAACAGACAACATAATGCACGCCATAAATTATAGTGAGCAGATCAACATCTGGCGGCAACATTGTTATAAACTGTCTAAAGGAGAGAAACAGCACTTTTTCAGTTTCTTGGAAGTTTGACCATCATTCTAGAGAAATATGTGGTCAGGAACACTACCCTGGTGACCTTCTGAGGTCATGAAGTCAGACTGGGGTGCTGTTGTTTTAACACGTCAGGTTTCCTGTGGTTTAGACCCATCAAAATGACACAGGAGAGCTATGATCAACATTGAGCAGTAATTCGTACATGACTCATACCAAAGACACCTCGCAGTGACGTTTACTGAGAGGAATATCGGCGCTCCTTGTTTCAAAGTAGAGGAAGGAATGAAACCAGCATGAAGACTTTTCATGATGTCAAACTGGGGGCAGACAAATTTTTCCTTTGCATTTTAGATTTTTCAAATTTTGGGTGATAAAAATCATGCAAATAATGAAACATTGACTGCTTATCTAGCAGGCCCACATCATACTCTGGAAATAAAATATATGTAAGCAGTAGATTTGATAATTAGAATGGATTTAAATGAAGGGAACTGCTTTTTATTAAGAGGTGACCTGTGGTGCATAAGGAGGCATCAGTCTTGCCTCTAGTTCTATGTTTAATGCACAGGGAAGACTAATATAATAACACTAGTGGGAACGCACATCTAATGTGCCCAGAGATTTATCATCATCAAGAGCAGACAAAACACCACCACCACCAGAGCGGCGCTCATCACTCTGCAATAACGCACCATCACTAAACAAACGTTGCAGACAGTTGACCAGACGGACAGAGTTTAAACAAATACAACCACATGCGGATACAGTCCTACTAGACCAAAATATTTTAATGCAAAATATTTGAATGCATAACACAAATTCCCTGTGTTGACTCGATATTGTTGTATTACAGTGGACATTTTGGAAATAAGCAATAAAATAGCAAACACTGACCAATTACGCGAAGCGTGCTGGTTCTGGTTTGGTGTGATCTAAGAAACATCTGTTCATGGGTCAGTGATAAATGCTACGTGTGTATTTGCACATTCAGTTCACTTACGTATGTTGTTGTCCAAGGTTTTATATCTGTGGACTATCACTTGCAGCATGCAATACCCTGAACAGCTGCTAATTATCTTCATATGCACTCAAGAAACATGCACGAATACCAAAAGATCCACTATGGAGTTCTGTTTTCAATATCTGATTAACATTAGCATTCAATATACTAGATCCATGTATTCAATGTGGCCATAAAAAGGCTTTACATTTCTGTCTAATAGAGGAAATTTGTGATGTGAGAAAACATACAGGAATGTTGATTACATTCAACTAAGTACTTTCTGTTCTTGTACTGTTTCTGTTGATCTCATAGCATTACATTGTTAGGTCTAAAAGTCTGAAACCACAATCAAAATCTGGGAATTAAAATAAAGTTTAAAGCTGAAATTTCAAACAAAGAAACGCTCTGTTGGTCTATTTCTAGATCACTAATCGAATAAGTAAATTTGTGTAAATTTGTGTTTTTTTTCTTCCACTGAAGCACGAGATGCTCATTGGATCACTCTCCAAATCTTGCTAGAGAACATTACCATAAGGTTTTGCATATACTTTGAAGTTCATGCAGCTGATCATTTTTATTTTATTTTATTGTAATTGTAATGGCTTTTGGAGCCCATTAAAACATAACATGTTGCAGTTACCTTTCAGCATTTTCACTGCCACCGTTTTGCAAGTAGAAATCTTGTCTATGCCAAATGCAGAGGCCTCTACAACTTTTCCAAATGCTCCATGGCCCAAAGTTTTACCTGTTACAGAGAGAAAGAGAGAGAGCGTCTACATGAGCTAGCCGTGTCCTGGGGGCTCATAAATCAGGCAGGATGCCCTGTCAGGAAAGATGTGAGGCTGTAATTAAAACAGCCTGCTGAGGTTGGGACTGCTTGACTTACCCTCCACTGAGAATTCATGGAGCAGTTAAGACTGAAAGACAGAAGCGGCTTGCTAATATATAAAAGCATAATATTTTCTTTTGAAAACTTAGACAACCCTGATGCCCACCATTCTCAAACAATAGGCCTGAGGATTAAGGCAATTAAGGAGCAGAAAGAGCCAATTGTGTTGAGCTGTGTATTAGTAAGTTTGTCTTTGTATTTTATGGCTCATGTTCAGTACCACAAGAAAGAGACTTCAACATGAATCAATAATTTTAAATGAAATTCTTCCAAAACTAAGTCATATGAGCTATGCCATCTATATTGATTGAATATAGAAAAATATTAAAATAATATTGAAAAAGTTACTACTTAAACGAAGCATGATATCTCTAATGAGCTATGAACGAATAACTTTTGAATCAGGAAGGACTTGAGGACTTCAACATGAATCAATAATTTTAAATGAAATTCTTCCAAAACTAAGTCATATGAGCTATGCCATCTATATTAATTGAATATAGAAAAATATTAAAATAATATTGAAAAAGTTACTACTTAAACGAAGCATGATATCTCTAATGAGCTATGAACGAATAACTTTTGAATCAGGAAGGACTTGAGTTCATTCCTGTTTATATCAGATGCTTTGCTCTCAGAGGAAAAAAAAAAATTTTAGCTCGTAAAGGTGACTGAAAAAGAACTCACCGAGCCTGAGACGGTCTCTGGGGAACTCCCATTTGTTGCTGTCATAGGGCAGACGATCACACTGCTCATCAAGGGGGATCTGGTCGGGATCCATGATGATGGACAGGTACCCCGTCTTTAAATCTGCTGAACTTGGCTGGTAGAAATAAATAAATAGTTCATAAAACAGAATATTCAGACAAAATAGAACAGGGTTCTGTCATTCTTCCTATGTAGTTGCATGATTGCTGGGGCTCTGATTAGATAATTTCACACACATCTTTGAGAGTTTTGAGAGAAAACCATGACTAAGTAACATAAATAAAACAACAAATCACTGTAAGTTACATAAACATTAGTGTGCACACTAGAAGATAAAGTTTTCAGAGTAGATGTAACTGGAGTAATGGCTGCTGAAAATTCAGCTTTGCCATCAAAGGAATAAATTGCATTTAAAAAATAAAATAAATAGGAATCAGTTATTTTAATTGTAAGAGTATTTACTTATTTCAAAAACTGTAAAAACATCTTACGGTAGTTCAGGAACAGTTTACGTATAGTTACTGTCAAGTCCTTAGTTACCTTTCTTAATTTACGGATAAAGAGAATGAGCATTATCCAAAGAAACGTTGCTACTGCTCCAGTAGACACCAAGATGATCACCTCAATATTTGGTTTACCGTCTTCTCCTGTGTGCAGAAACAGTATGTTTTCAATGAGAGAACCATCTGTACCATATTCATCACAATGCTTTTGTCTAATAAATATTAGACATCACAATGTTTTTGTCAAACAAATTTTATCTGCACAGATAATCATGTTTTTAATATAATTTGAACATGTAATCACATACCAAGTGTACCAAATACAAAACCACATTTCACAACATATAAACTGGATTTGTCATGCAGTGCTGCTTTCTGCCTTTGCACCAAATTTGAGTTTGATCTACAATGTTTGTGCAGCATTCCACTGGATAGGATCCAGCTCACTTGTTCTCATTTGTCATGTACTCCGTGTTCATATACTACATGTAGCAAAAGGAATTTTGATTTCCAAAAGAATTCAAGGCACACTCTGCTCTCCTTGAATGAATGTGTTTGGCTTGGGTTTGCTGAATCAAGTCAAGCTAGTTTTTTTACAGGATATACAGTGTAACTGAATTTCACTACTGAGATGAGCAGTGCAGTTGGTTTTGAGGAGTGCAGAGACAAGAATTTTGTTCATATTAAACCTCCTGCTTCTTTAAAGACATTTCTCATTGGTCATTAAAGGTGGGGTATGTAGTTTTTCAAAAACGCTTTAGAAAACTGAGTCGGGCCGAGTACCAAAACAAACTTGTAGCCAATCAGCAGTAAGGGGCGTGTCTACTCATTATGTAGAGGAGAGAGCGCTCAGTGCACAGGACGGACATTAGCCGAGCCAAGCGACGATGGATAGAGTTGGCGGATAAAAAACAAGAGGAAAACGTCTGTGGAACAAAAGAAGGCTAACGATAAGGCAAGAAGTAGGACCTGTGTAAATTTCGGATCAGCTTTCCAGCGCTGGAGAGAACTCAAGGAGCGGGAAGGTCTGCGATTGGATGCCGGGGTTGCTTTGTTTCTTCTCGATAGGTGAGTAACATTGGTTTTGCTTTGTTTCACAGAACTAATATATGCTGGCTTTTGCTTGAATATGCTCGTGTGTCATGTTCGCTTGTTTGTTCATCTGCAATCGTATTGTCGTTCCCTTCAGCTATGATAAAGACACATTCATTTCCACACCCTATAAGCCTGGAGCGTCTAAACCTCCTCCACTGTCTGTTTTAAGCATCAGCTCCCAGTGTGTGTCCGAAAGTAAGATAATGTTTAATACAGCAGATAATAATACAGCAGATTCCGCCATAATCGTTGCCTGGGTTGTGTACATATGTGTGGGCCTGAGCTATCAAAATAGGGGCGAGACCCTTTTGGGGTAGGGGCATGTTTGTTTTGGTGATATCAACATTTAATGAATATCCTCAAAGACTATGAAGAGGTCAACTCCCTTGTGAGAGGACCCTGACTTTAACTCCCAGACCCCCATCATAAAAGTCTGGAATTTACATGGTATTCCTGGCAGCCTTAGTCTGTCGTTCTCATTCAGTAGTTATTCAAAGTTTGGCCAAAAAAGGCTGTTTGTCCTGTTTACATTACTATATGGAAAATCAGTGCTTACGAGATTTTGAATCATCTTCACAAAGGACAATTTGCACAGTTATGATAATATGAATGATGAATAAAGAAATAAAAGCAGGTGAATAGTTGGTACTCACCCACTACAGTAATGACCGCACTGGTTTTTGCTTCCCCTCTATCATTGCTGGCACGACATTCATAAATGCCCTCATCATCCTTCTTCACCCTCTCAATGATCAGAACGCCATCTTTTAGAGTGATACCTGAAAGCATTATTGAAAGATGCAACATATAAAACAGATCCAGATCCCTGATAGAAGGATCTACATTTAAAGTCACTGTAAAATAGCTGATATCACCTGTGACCACATATAAATCCCTTTAGTGCTTTCTCACCTGGTCCCTCTGTGACAGGAGTCTTGTCTTTGTACCATTTGATATCGGGTTCTGGCATACCCTTAGCCAAGCAGGCCAGAGTCAGGGTGCTGCTGCTGTTCACATCCTGATTGGTCAGATTCTGCATCATTGTGGGCCTTTGCCTCTCTGTGTCAGAAAACGCGAGTTACACATTTTTCTCATTAACATGCCACACTTCTATAAAATTATTTGATTATAGATATCAATATAAGCAATTCATGCACAAGGGTGAATTATAAGAATACTGCCAAGATCTTTCACATCAACATCATGGCTCTATTCTGATGACACTTTAATCCCAATTCTCAGAAGTCTACATTCATGAAAAAACTCCCATTCTTACTACTGCAATAAAAAATTATGTATTAATTAAATATATGCATAAAACATAACATTAATTTAATAGATAAATGTATACATTTGATTCTAAATTATTTTCGTAAAGTACTTTAAATACAGTAATGAAAATTAGAAGTGCCTTATTGTCATGAAAACAGTAATTCCCTTAATGCTCAATATTAATATTTATTTCATGTAATTTTTTTTATAAATGTATATTAATGTATTTTACATTATACTATAATAATTATATATATATATATTTTATATATATATTTTTTTTGATTGATTGTATTGTATTGCATTTACACTAATTGTTAACCAACCATAAAGGCTATTAATCATAAAACTGAAAGTATGACGACAACAACCCCTCTTCCTGCGATTCACGCACCAGTGCCATTTGTTTCTCACTGATCAGTAACATAAGCTGGGTCTTACATTACATCATATGATGTACGCTGATGCTTTCACTTTTTTGGTTCTTGGTAGTTCACACTCACCATTAATAGTCAAAAGAGATGTTGTATTGACCACTTTATTGGAGTTGATGTTTAAAGCCTGGCATTCATAGCCCAGTGTGTGGTTTCTAGAGACATTGGGCAACTTGATGGACAAAGATATGGTGTAGGGCTCGATCTGAAGAGTGGTTTGGCCTTTGGGAACTATGTGGCCCTGTGGACCATACCAATGCAACCTATCGTAGCGGTATCTTGTGCCTCTGCAGGTCAATGTAACGTCATCTCCTGCAACAGCTGTCGAGGGCCCAATCTCGAACGGCTGTGCCTGATCTAGTGAAGGTAAAAGAAAATAAGACATTAAGAATCAGGATGGAAAAGAACAATTCATTGAACATGTCAGTCAACATGATGCATTTATTGTGTGCTTTTCATGCATAATCTGTAACTCGACAATCAGAGAAAGCGTGACTAACTCACAAAACATATGGCTCATGAGGGACCTGAAACTACGCTATAGATGTACTGCTGAAAGAGATCACCGTACTCTGGCCTGTACTACAAACACAAAGTTGTACGCTGCCATGCCAGGAATGTCAAATTTGCAGTTATTTCCTGTTTCATCACCCCTAATTGGAAGCATGTTGCTGGCGAATGGCGGCAGCGATGGCTGACCTGAAGCATTACAATAGGAACCAGGCTAAGGTCAGGCCTCCAGGGAGCAAGCAAACGCTTGTTTATTCACAGCAATATACGTCCCACCAGAGGAGACAGCTGTTATTACTATTTCATCCCTCTGACCAGCATTCCTGCGCACAAAGTCATCTTCACCTCTTGCATAGCACAGCATATTCTCTGGGGCTTTCTGTTCTGTTCTGGAGACATGCCACTTGACATCCTCCATTTTATCTTCTGTCTCCATTTTTATTGCACAGTTCTCATTTTTCACGCTTCCCGAGTCTCGGCTGCTATTCATTCCAGCTCGTTTTTTCTCATCATTCTAATCTAGGCAGCTTTGAGTACTCTGACAGCCGACACACTCTTCATTACGTAACTCAGTGAATGGGTTTCTCATTTCAGACACATCTGACCCCGGTCAGCTACATATAACAGTGATTCATTATAAAACAGAGATTGGCATTCCAGTACCACAGTCCATTCCAGAGTATGTAAGCAGAACAAGGAGCGGAGTTGCAACAGCTGTTATATTTCATCCCTCTGACCAGCATTCCTGCGCACAAAGTCATCTTCACCTATTGCATAGCACAGCATATTCTCTGGGGCTTTCTGTTCTGTTCTGGAGACATGCCACTTGACATTCTCCATTTTATCTTCTGTCTCCATTTTTATTGCACAGTTCTCATTTTTCACGCTTCCCGAGTCTCGGCTGCTATTCATTCCAGCTCGTTTTTTCTCATCATTCTAATCTAGGCAGCTTTGAGTACTCTGACAGCCGACACACTCTTCATTACGTAACTCAGTGAATGGGTTTCTCATTTCAGACACATTTGACCCCAGTCAGCTACATATAACAGTGATTCATTATAAAACAGAGATTGGCATTCCAGTACCACAGTCCATTCCAGAGTATGTAAGCAGAACAGGGAGCGGAGTTGCAAGCCTTTGCCTGGAGTGAGGAGCTTTTTTCACTGCAAAATTGTTTCAATACTGCTCTATCATAAGCATAACACATGTTAACTTCCCAGAGTACAGTTACAAGTCAGCCAGAATTCATCATGTAATAAAACACAGCGTTAATAGACTATTAGCAGTCAAAACAAAGATGGAATTTGTGAAATATTATTAGATAATTTAAAAATACAAAATGTTCTGTGAAGATTAATGACATACTGCATGATTATGAGTGTGAGGATAACCAAAAAATGTTTTACAGTATTTTTTTTATATATGAAAATAAAATCTGGGTACATTTACAAAAAAGGTAGTAAAAGCACCATGGTACTACCCTGGTATTTTGGATATGTACTGTGGTAGAATCAAATTAACGAAAACTGTCAAAATTTAAATCAGAAACAAGTTGCCATAAGTCTTAAAAAATGTATTTTTTTACTTTCAGTAAATGAAAACGGTCCACTTACTATACACATAGAAAGGGATTCTCATGGTCCGGTTCCCAAGTTCATTCTTTGCTGTACAGGAGTAGATCCCTGACACAGTAGCTGTTTCCACCATCAGAATGCTTACAGTCTAAGGAAATGGATGAAGATCATTAGGAATGTAAACCAGTAATTTGAAAACATATTCTTTTAACAGGAATAACACAATATCATGTCATCTCAGTACCTATGACATTAAACTTTGAGCCATTTATTTCCTGTAAGCAGATGGGTCACAGGACTAATTTACTGTACAACTGGACCTTTTTACACTCCTCAGCCTCACACATTTAGTAGACCACATCTGGAGTTTTAAGGCCAAATGCAGCACATAGAATACAGCACAGAAAGTGTGCCTGCGTTCCATGTCATTTCCTGATACATATTTAAAATGCCTGGCTTAATACTGTCACCATTCAAGTGGAACTCATTAATAGCCTATGTAGACATAATAATAATGCAGATTTTTGGCAAAAGACCAGATTCCAGAGCTCTGTTTTCAGTTTCAAACTACATCTGTTTTCCTGGCCGTCACATTAAAGGTATGAAACACTCCAGGTGTATTTCTGGAGCAATATACTCATTTTTCAGCTTACTTCCTGGAGTTCACAGACTGTTTATAAGACATATTTGAAACGTAAGAAGCATGGCTTTGGCTCTGAACAACACGTATTTACATTTTTTGTCTGTTTTAGTTTGTAAAGACGTAGAACAGTAATATTTAATGGAAACAAATTTTTACAAAAGGTTAGGATTTATTTTGTACACAACATTACGCTGCTGTACAGACAGAATGAGGTGTGGAGCTCATTTAATGTAAATCTGTGGACTTGTTGTAATGTCGCTGTTTAGTCTTACGTGTAGCTGATTTTAATTGGCACACTGCACTAAAATATACCTGAAAACAAGACGCATAATTGGCATACTTTTCAGCATAAACATACCTCTATTCTATGTTAAGTAATTTCATTATAGAATGCACATTATTCATGCAATGTTTTGGATAAACTCAGTGACAAATTTCCTGAGTGACATTTTGCATTTCTCTCGATCTGATGATGTAGTCAGAAATTCAGAGTGACCTTCCTATTTTGTCTTTTAGTTGCTGTGACGGCCCTTTCTTATTTTGGGGTTACAAGGAACCATCACAGATGGACTCTTACCAGGCTGTTATTCACTGTGCTGGAAAATTTATATGAGGTGACAGAAAGGAATTCACCCTAAACAAATCCCACCCTGTTAAATGGGGCCTTGTTATCACTGACCGCTGTGCTTCATCCCTGCAAAGCATCATCTATTTGTCACAAAAGCCTTTAAATACAGCTAACCTCAAAATTTACACCTATTCCATAGTGAGAACGAACCTCCTAGCACAAGGGAGGGCAGGCATGATTGGTTTTAAATGACATTCCTACTGTGAGAATATACTGTGTCACATAAATCTTGCTGTAAGGAAAATCTTGTAAGCTTATATTTTTGGTGGTGACTAAAAATCACTTAGAGTTTTTAGCTGATGATTTGCAGTTGAATACATGCTTGACCTGGTAGGTTACAGCAGCTCTATGTACAGTCACACTGAAGTGTAGAGGAATGCTACAAATGAAACCCTGTGCTTCATTAAGTTTTGGGTGAGTGGTTTTGGTAATAAGGCCTCCTGGGATGTTTTCCATAATGTCTGCAGTGTTCACTGTAACATTTGGCAGCACAAGCAAAGGATGATAGAGTGACAGACATAGGAGATTTGTCTAAGCAAACAACTATGCATACTGTAGCAGTCTGGATTCATCCCTGAAGTGATACAGTCAAATTTAAACAGGGCCATTGTGAACTCTACTGTGTCCACAAAGCTCACTCTTGTTTTTCACACATTTTTATGTGATTTCAACACTTTGGAGGGACCACAATGACTGCCCTGTACATAAATAGCATTTAAAGTCATCTCATGTGTTTGAAAACAGGCCTGAAACAATCAACATTCAGTGCATGAATAGTCCTGGGAGAAATTTCTGTTTATGAGGATTTTACTGGCTTCAGTGCGCTCAGTAAGATGGACTGATATATCAGTATAAACTCTGTCCTGGGGCACCACTCAAAGCAGCAGCTGCCCTGTTTACTGGCCTCTGTTCTCCACTGAAGGTGACTGAAGCGTAGCATAATTCACAGCAGAGCTAAATGAGCCTCAGCTATCAGATCCATTAGGGGAGAACACACACATAGTCACTCACATGCACACACTGAATGTCATTCTTCACTAATCTATTGATACTTCAGCCAAATAAGACTACTAAAGCGGACTGCACTGTCTCGAAACATAATGCAGATTGTTGCTTTTTTTGTGGTTTCTTTATTATATTGAGACCTATTTTCACAAAATGATTTCTAAAAGGGCAATTTAGTAATCTGAATGTTCAATAGACTTTATGAGTTTTAAATGGAAGACAGATGTATGCTTTACATAAGATTTAAATGATTTCCGTTCACTTCTAAATCAGCATTTTTCCATGAACATTGAACATATAAACTGCAGTATTTTGAGGTCAATTATTTTGGGCCAAAATGAAGCTGAAAGTATCATTAATCTGGATTAGCAACCCAGTTTCTGCATTATGTAAAAGCTTTGGTTTTAAAAGTTAGATTTGCAGACATTTAAACTAATACATTTCCACTTAATTATTCCATTTACAGTCAGAATGCATATTTTTAACTAACAAATCTTATACATTTTTAAAGGTACACTCAGTATTCTTTATGTTAGCAATATTTCTGTCATCAACACAGTATGACAATATGCTGACACCGAGCTATGTGGGTGTAGCATCATGCAAAATTTTCAGTTACCAATACCACTGAAGCAATGCAGCATTCCCATTATGAGAGCAATAACAGGAGTTATTACCAAGATAAAATAAGTAACACTCTGTCTGGTCATGTCATCTCAACATGATGAAACCTGTAAATATACATGTACATGTAAAATAAAACAGCTACTTTTTACCTCATGTGAGTGTACGTGATCTAAACATTTTTTTCAAATATATACTAATTTCTTTATGCATAAAACTTAATTAAGGGAACAAAAAGAAGTGCATCTCTGAAGGCAAAACTTTTAGTAATAAATAACAAAATTGTACATACTGTAATCCATACCTTGTTTTTACTTTTTAATAATTCAATCTTGTTCCTGACATCCTTAATCAAATTATGAGGATAATGGTTGTGCGATTCAGTGACATCTCCAACAGGCAGAGGATCAGTGTAAGGTTTGCACCTATCAGACAAAAACACACACATTTAGAGAAATCATAATTGTTGAACCAACATTTGTAATAAGGAATGACATTTCTGCTCTGGAGTTTACAGAGGAAGTTTTTGCCTTTTGACATCAAAGCAGGATGTACACAAGGAAATACCAAGGCGTAAAGTTATAAGATTTCAGTGAATACCCTCTACTTTAAGTGAGAAACAGAAAACAGGTCTTCCCTTAAAAAAAAGAGGAAAACTGTTGGGCAAATTAACTTTTTTAGCTAACGTCTTTGAAATACATTTATATTCTGCCGTTAAACACAAGGTTTCATGGAACCTGATGAATGAATGTTTTTTTTTCTGAATTTGAGGGCCATGTATCAAGTCATGTGTTTTATGCCTTGAACCGGCAGGAGACCAAAGACCTGTTTTGCATCAATCTGAGTGGAGGAACAATCGGATTAATGAGAGTCGAGGTCGGAGAGGAAACCGCAGCGTGACAGGAAGGGCTGAGTCATGCGTCACCGTTCAAAGGAAACACCCCCACTCTCTGGCCGGCTGAGATAAGGCTGATCCCAGAACTCCATGGTAAACAAGGGACCACTGATAACTTCTCACAGCCCCTTGATTAAGAAGACTTCTGAGAGATCACCTTCATGAGCACAATAATGATATCTCTAACATGGGACCGTTGAAAACACTGAATTTTATGGACACTTAATGACACATTAAGTAAAATATGATCATGTAGGGGATTCACTCCCACAACTCCCAAATCTGGCGGTGTGATCGTGGCAAATTTTTCTTTTTGGTCACTGCTCAAGAAATAAAATCATTTTACTGAAAATAAAAGAAGAATGGTTCTATTTTTCTTCCAACTAGGGCATTGCAATTACCCTCCAATGTACCTCTCTCATTAGATGTTGAAAATCAAGTCTTCTCACCATCTATATTATGAGCTGTTGTGTTTACTGCCATCGCTGATTATATTTAGAACAGGCAAAGTGGTATTTTGGCACTGTGGTACAAAGCCCAAAGTATTTTTCTCGCAAATTTGGCAGTACCCCTTGACAAATAATTATTCTCAATTATGAGAAAATCTTGTCATGACACACCAACTAAGTTCAGTGGACATCCTTAGCGTTTATAAAGGTTCACTAAAAGGCTGGCATTAACACTGCAATACTGTTGCTTATAGCACAATGCAGGCTTGGGGAATGAGAACAATAAATCGTCCTCACATTTACAGAGCCAATGACTGCAAAATGTAGCTCTGGGGCTATTTTTCATCAATAAGCATACTTTATTTTGGACCGATGTCAAGGAAACGGATTCAGTTCATTTGAATAATGAGAGCTGTGGGTAAAGGCCGACATTCATCATTGACTTTAACACCTCAGCAAGAAAAGAGATCTTCAGTGTAGGAGGGTGACAACTCTCTATGGAGCCACAAACCAAAATTTGTGAAAATGACAAGAAAGACCAACCCTTGTCACAATTTTTGACACAATGAAATGTGATTAGAAGT
>NW_015633548.1:930520-942781 GCF_001515625.1 Sinocyclocheilus rhinocerous
CAAAAACACACACATTTAGAGAAATCATAATTGTTGAACCAACATTTGTAATAAGGAATGACATTTCTGCTCTGGAGTTTACAGAGGAAGTTTTTGCCTTTTGACATCAAAGCAGGATGTACACAAGGAAATACCAAGGCGTAAAGTTATAAGATTTCAGTGAATACCCTCTACTTTAAGTGAGAAACAGAAAACAGGTCTTCCCTTAAAAAAAAGAGGAAAACTGTTGGGCAAATTAACTTTTTTAGCTAACGTCTTTGAAATACATTTATATTCTGCCGTTAAACACAAGGTTTCATGGAACATGATGAATGAATGTTTTTTTTTCTGAATTTGAGGGCCATGTATCAAGTCATGTGTTTTATGCCTTGAACCGGCAGGAGACCAAAGACCTGTTTTGCATCAATCTGAGTGGAGGAACAATCGGATTAATGAGAGTCGAGGTCGGAGAGGAAACCGCAGCGTGACAGGAAGGGCTGAGTCATGCGTCACCGTTCAAAGGAAACACCCCCACTCTCTGGCCGGCTGAGATAAGGCTGATCCCAGAACTCCATGGTAAACAAGGGACCACTGATAACTTCTCACAGCCCCTTGATTAAGAAGACTTCTGAGAGATCACCTTCATGAGCACAATAATGATATCTCTAACATGGGACCGTTGAAAACACTGAATTTTATGGACACTTAATGACACATTAAGTAAAATATGATCATGTAGGGGATTCACTCCCACAACTCCCAAATCTGGCGGTGTGATCGTGGCAAATTTTTCTTTTTGGTCACTGCTCAAGAAATAAAATCATTTTACTGAAAATAAAAGAAGAATGGTTCTATTTTTCTTCCAACTAGGGCATTGCAATTACCCTCCAATGTACCTCTCTCATTAGATGTTGAAAATCAAGTCTTCTCACCATCTATATTATGAGCTGTTGTGTTTACTGCCATCGCTGATTATATTTAGAACAGGCAAAGTGGTATTTTGGCACTGTGGTACAAAGCCCAAAGTATTTTTCTCGCAAATTTGGCAGTACCCCTTGACAAATAATTATTCTCAATTATGAGAAAATCTTGTCATGACACACCAACTAAGTTCAGTGGACATCCTTAGCGTTTATAAAGGTTCACTAAAAGGCTGGCATTAACACTGCAATACTGTTGCTTATAGCACAATGCAGGCTTGGGGAATGAGAACAATAAATCGTCCTCACATTTACAGAGCCAATGACTGCAAAATGTAGCTCTGGGGCTATTTTTCATCAATAAGCATACTTTATTTTGGACCGATGTCAAGGAAACGGATTCAGTTCATTTGAATAATGAGAGCTGTGGGTAAAGGCCGACATTCATCATTGACTTTAACACCTCAGCAAGAAAAGAGATCTTCAGTGTAGGAGGGTGACAACTCTCTATGGAGCCACAAACCAAAATTTGTGAAAATGACAAGAAAGACCAACCCTTGTCACAATTTTTGACACAATGAAATGTGATTAGAAGTAATGCAATCTTTTATCTGATGTAAAATACTAAACAGAAGACCTGTTGATTCAAAGTAAATCTGAATATGAACAGTAACAAAAATCAGTATTTTTTTTTGTGTACTATTGACTTACTCTGTAAGATCAGGGCTGGGGTCACACGGCTGCCAAAACCAGGTAATGTTTGGCATGGGAATCCCAAATGCAGTGCAGGTGAGCTGGTGCCCCTCGTTATATTTGTAAGCTTGTGGGCCCCCTGGAGCCACATCCTCCTCAAAGATCTTTGGCTTCACTGTGTGCGTATGGACATACAGATCATCAATCATTTAAATGGTCAGTCTGAGAAAAAAATACAGATCATTTGCAGATCATTGGCTAACACTAAAAAAACTTTCACCTCATAATTCCAAAATGGAAGAGTAAGAATATTCAGGCTTATATAATATTCAGGGAGTAATATTGCCTTTATGGATCTCATTGAAGAGCATCTGTGCTCATGACGGAGAAAAACAGCATGTTTGAAGATTTAGCATCAGGCAGATTTCAGGATTTGATGAATGATGCCCAAAAACAATTGCAACCAGAAATCTCTTAACACCGTTTCCATTGTTTTTGACCTTGGTTCTTGGTTTTGCTTTTGGGTCTGTAATGATGTCATATACTTCAGTTCAGGTTGAGGACAGAGACACATTAAAATAAATATTTTATATTAGGCCAAAGAAGGCAATCATAGTTGTGTACATTGTGGGATGGAATGTTTCCAAAAATTAAGGGGACATCTGGGCAGCACATTATCAAAATCTCAGCTCTGACAGCACATTCCAGAACTTTCTGAGATGAGCATATCAATTCATCTGCTTACTTTGATTTCTCCCCAACACATTCAAAATTTGCTAAAGAATCTGTTTAGCTTCACTGATATGTAATTAAAATGCAACTAAAACTATTTGATTTTGTGCTGTTAGCTATTTATATTAGTGTTTAGTTGTGACAGCACTATTTGGTCCAGTATTGCTTGAAGCAAAGAAACCCCTCAGATGATCATATTACAGGCTTTCTGCATTACTTCTGACGTCCAGCCTGTAGCTGAGGTTTCTGTAGAGACCCCTCTCCTGGTTTGACAGAGCGATAGTGAAGATCCCAGCATCCTTCTGCCTCACTTGTTTTATGGTGAGGCTGTAGCCCGCTGTCTCATAACATGTGGAATTTTCTGAAATGGCAACTCCATCTTTGTACCTATACCAAAAAATATAAGGCCCCACCAATGCAATAATCATACAATAAATTCATTACTAGTGGAATACTTTTACATGGTTGCTACACATTAAATTTCTCTCATGGCATTTGAGTCATTTCTTTTCTTTTTTTTTTTAAATGGAAAGCATGAATTTACCACAACACTCTGTCTGGTGCTGGCAAGGCATTGACCCGTGGCTCAAACTGTACCTTTCTACCCTCTATGGTAGAGATGAATTTGCGTTTATTATGGGTCACATTGAGGAATGGATGCTCTGTAGAGACAAACAGAAAAACAAAATCCAAGAAATTTATTAAACTTTTCAACAAAATCACAAGTGTGTTAAAGTAGAGGCACAACATTACATCCTCACCGTATACAGTTACTTTAGTTGAATAATGCTTTTTGTCTTCAATTGATGCTATGCACACATACGTGCCCTTGTCCTCCATGGTCACATTAGGCATGATTAATGCGTTACTCATCATGACGGTTTCACCAGCTTTGACCCTATTCTTTTTAATTTCTTGAGTGTGATTGATCTGAAAGCAAGACAGGAAGTTCAGAGGATGTCAGGCCGAATTTTACATAACGCCAGTTCAAATCAGGTAGCAGATCTGAATGGGTACAGCATTAATCTAAAACTAAATGGCTTTTGGTAAAACTCCAGCATCTTTAGCATCTTATCATCTCCTGATAACTCACCCGACCATTAGGGAACTGCCACTCAAAATCAATTATGCCATTGTAAGTGGTCTCTGCAGAGCAGTTGAGGATCAGGGTGTCACCGACCACTACCTTTGGTCGTTCTGGTTTGATGCCAATGTTTTTCAGCTCCGCCGCTAGGCACAGAGAACAGGAGGTACCAACATGAATCCAGGTTATGTCATGAAAAAAGCTTTTGTAATTTTTAATGACAGATTTCAAAAGGTAATTGCGTAACTGGGATTTTCTCCTTAATTAATAATAATAATAATAAATGACTCACTTATCCTTAAGAGCATGTAGACTGATGAAAATTGTTTGCCATCCACACTGGTCATACACGTAATCATTTGGTAGCTGTCATAAGGTTTCAAGGGAATCTTGAAACCTCTCTTTGGATCCCACTCCACCCTACTTTTTACATGATCGGTCATAGGATTATTCATCTGAAGAGCAAGAGGAGAGAATTCCTTTAACAAATTTTCTTATAAGTGACAGTTCTTTCAGTGAAGAAGGAAACAAGTTGTGTGAAGATGTTACAGCCTATGATTAGTAGCCCATCCAGTAATGAGGAAAACAGGGCTGAGCTTGTCTGTGTGAAACTGATCATGGTTGAGTTGTATACTCAATTTCGCTTCTTTTGTTTGTTCGGAGTCCAAGTGCCTTGATAGGAAAGAAGGGAAGGAAGGAAACAGGAAGGACGAATGCCACAGATCTTCCAATGGCAGGAAGGTTACATTACTATCTGTGCCATCTGGCTTCGAAGTGTTTGTCCATAGCAAAGAACTGTGAGAAATGACCATAGACCCACTACATGGCCACTGTGGAAAAAACACTACTGTTGAAGTTGTTCGCTGCCAGTGCAGTTTAGAGGACCAAATCTATTTTTACATATTATGTAAGAAGTTGCTTACTAGTATACATAATAAAATAAAATAAAACATTGAATTAAAAATTTTATTAAATTAATGAACAGAAGTTTACTATTCAAGTACAGTTTGTTTCCCTAACCTAGTCTTCATGGACATGATGCATAAAAAAGTTTAATATATAACCTGAGTTTCTATTTTGAGTGAAAAACAACAGTACAACGCTACCTTCCTGTTCTTACAGGAAGCAGACAGAGTGACTCCTTAGGCCTCCTTGAGCTTCCCAGAGCCTATGGCACACTGTCTCTATCTGTATACACATGCTCAGGGCTATGATGGGTGTCAGAAACGCACAGGCATTTTTCAGTGTCAGATCATACAAAACACATCCTCCTTTTTTCATATTCAAGGCTTTTGAGGCATGTAAAGCAGGTAAAATATTCACCTCCTCTGCATGTGGCCGTAAATTATATGTGAATATTTTTACATTAAGTGGGTTTGAAAACAGTGCAGTTAACATAAAAAAATACTCACAGTCTCAAGGATAACATGTTGATTCGGGGATGTTGTTCTGCATGGGACCACTAAAAAAGGTTCCTCCCGATATGCATAAAGCAGTTGTGCTATACTGTGAGCCTCCACAAATGGTTGATTGTGATCTATGATTTAAAATGAATAAAATAATACAGTAAGCACAAAATAATAACAGTTTGCTTAGCACAAAGCTAATTTACTGATAACAAATCCTATAATTCATTAATTCACTTATGATTTAAATGCCATTTTTAAAAGTATTTAATCTTTTATCAATGAATTCTTAGACTTCAAGCAATGCCTAGACATCTAGCCTAGAGGAGCAATTAAATATCCCAGATAAAGTCAGATAATTTTTCTCTTTAAACAGCAAACTGCCACACAGGCTGCTGGATAACGAAACAGAAACAGTTTGGCAGGAGGGAATGTTACTGTACAGCTATGCTGCGAGACTGGCATGATTAAACAAACAAGATCTTCTGTGTGCTGACAGTGTTCATGTAATAAAATATATTTTTTAAACAAACTTATCTCGCATAAACAGTGGAATCACATAGTGAGATGAACCAGGGGACTATCAGGTACTAAATTGGCTATATATGCAGCAGGCCACAGTGGTAGAGGTCTGCTAAACAAAACAGTTGGTGAGCCAGAGACTTGGTGAGCTTTGTTGTCATTTTCACAGCTGAAGTTATCACTGTCTTTTGCTATAGATAAACTGCAGATCAGCTCTTTTGGACATACCCTACTGTTCAAAAGTTTAGGGTCGATAAGATTTTTTTTAAAGAATGTTTTTAAAACAAGTCTCTTATGCTCACCAAGGCTGAATTTATTTAATTAAAAGCAAGGCTAAATACAACAATATTGTGAAATATTATTATTCATATATAATAATTATATATAATTCAATTCATTATTACAATATCTTTTGAGGGACATTTAAAAAACTCTTGCTTAAAATGTTAACAGCTTATGCAGTTGTCGGGAGGCACAGGAAGACTCTAAGCAGAAGCCCAAACAGGAAATTATCAAAGACCAGGCTTCCAGAACAATCAAACTCTGTTTCCATCTCTAAAGACATCCAGCTTAATATAAAATCCTTCCTTTTTTGTGTCACTGATTTTCTATTTCCTAGTCTTGTGACAGCTAGGTTCTGTCTTGCAGATACGGTTCAGTTGTCAGTGATTCAAATCTTCTAAGTGAGCACAGTCATAGCTGCATAGTCACTAGCTCCATTGCCCGGCTAACAGGTTTATGGCTTTGTTCTAGTTTCAGTCAGGTCTACAATGAGGCGAAGTTTCTCATTACTTCATCTCTTTTTTAAATCTCAAGCTTTTCTAATGGCTTGGGGTTTTTCCAGGTCCTGTTTTACACATTGAGAGACCTCAAAATCTCTTGTGGCAATTAATTGGAAGGAAAGGGCCAAGTTCCTTGGTTTATCCTGCAGGGATCATTTGTAACCACAAACAGTGATGTACACAAGTAAAAAACTTCTAAAGAGATGTTTTATTTTTCTAAACCAATTTTGTACAATCTCTGGGTCTATGCTAAAAACATTAATAAGTATTCTAATCATCTTACCTTTAACAAAAACATATGTGGACACCTCATGAATGCTAGACTTTTGGTGACTGCATGTGTAGAAGCCAGTGTCATTGTGCATCAGGTTGTGTATGACCAGCTTGCTGCAGTGCTTGTGCATTCTCTCCTCACACGGCTCAATCCGTACCGATGACACATCTCTGTTAGCCAGCTTCCAGTGCAGGGAAGTTGATCCTCTAATGTAAGTCACACCATATAAACAAAACATCAGCAACAATAAGGACAATTTCATAGCCAAGTAGGCTTATGCCAGATTAAATAATCATTGCAGAGAGTATCTGCTGCTATAACATTTGATTTTTAGCTATTCATGTCATATATTATAGAACTTAAAAACAAAATCAGGAAAATTACACAACCAACCACATACAAACACATTCTGCAGCCTCTTTTAGTTTACTCTGACCATTACAAACGCAATCCCAAAAGTAACTGAAATTAATCAACAGCAGATGTTTTTGATTGGCATCCTGAGCATAACTTTAGAATTAAGCATAAGGAGGGTTGAAAGACCAGTTTAATACAAATCCTTCATTGACTGATGCTTCTGCGGTTCCTGATTACATTTGTTTTAAATGTTACAAGAGCTCTTTCTGAATTACTGAAAATGAGTTTTTTTACTCTGAGAGCATGTCAGATTCTTTATCCATATTCTCAGTAGGGTTTATTTTGGAAAGTTTTAAAGTTTGTTAGTGTCCCACTTTCACATGGGAACAGGTATTTATTGAATGGAAGTGTTCAAATGTTTCACACAGTGTTTGTTTTTTAAAAGGGCACATTTTAAGGACCCCAGTGGAGAATCAGACATATCTCACATACTGCTGCTGCCTCTAGACTGATGGGTCATGCAACTTCAGCCTCAAATCTCTGTCCAGATCCAAAGGCAGTATCTGCTTCTGGCTCACAGGGCCTTCTAGGGAACCGTTACATTAGTTAAGATTCTTCAGGGTCAGCATTCCTGGCATGACTGCAATAGCATGGATTGCTCTCTCAGAGTCTAAATGTGTATGTTTCAGAAGTCCCCTGTCCCCTTCTCTTTCCGCTGCATTTGGATGACATAGCTATTTTGGGACTATATTGCTTTCTGAGAGCCTCTCATCCCACAAGCAAAAGCAAATGAGTTTTGTTTTGAAGAGTTATGGTGTGAGATCAGTGTGCTTGGAAACACACCAGCTGCCACCCAAGTGCTTATACCGAATTAAAGGGATAGTTTACACATAAATAAACATTTTGTCATTTACTCATTTACTATGTTCCAAACCTGTATAACTTTCTTCTGTGAAACATAAAAGAAAATATTTCTGACAAGATGGTTTTAAAAGGGCTATTTAAAATAATTTGGTAGTTTTATGTTATTCTAAATTGAGTTTAAATTTATTCTGTCTGAATACTGGAATGCTTAATTGTATAATATCAATAAAATGAGCATATTCTAGATTTAGTGTTTGTGTGAGATGGACACAGTACCTGCAGATGAGTGTGAGCATGTCACCAACATGCCGAAGGTGTGTGTCTCCGGCAGGAAGCAGCTGTGGATCAGGCAGATGAGATCCCTCTACCAACCCTACAGAAAACACAATATAGCAAAACACACAATCAGTGACACACTATCATTGCAAGTACATCCCACAAAAGCCACAATGTGGTCAAATTGACAGCCTTGAATATAGTAACACAACACAAGTTTCCAGGTTTCCAAGTGACTGTCAACTTTATGAAGATGTGCATTACAGTTATTTCTGGTGAATTGTAATACAAGCACAATGCTAAACTGTGGTTAAGCAAACCACAAATGGAACACTCTAAGGAAGTACAAGTTCATTACAGTGTAATTTGGAGACTCTGATTCAGAATGTTAAGCAATAGCCTTCTCGCTACCATGTTGAGCTGGACTGTCTGTGCTGGACAGGTTTGAGTTGGCAGAGATGTGGAAACAGTGTGTTTGAGCGTGTGTATACATTCTAGATCAGAGGAGGGAGGCCAGAGGTACAGCTGTGCCCCCCACGGAGGGGTCACCTCTGTCAGCACGTGTGTGAGAGAACAAGGCAGACCCCAGATGAATCAGATGTCCTTAAACACATCCTTCACATCAATCAGTCCCTATTTTCTGCCCTCTGCATAATGCCATCTTTTTATACTCTGATGAAGAGCTTCATTTTACTCGGATCTCTTGAGATCTCTTCTGTGTGCTATTATTACAGTGAAGGTTCACTGCTGGTCTGGGGCCAGGTAAAGCTGATGATAGGAGCCATGAGTACACTCAAGACAGGAAGCGGTATCATTCCCTCTGCTGCCCAGGATGGGTGACATTCGTCTCATAAGTGATTTCCTTCTTTTGAACCTACTCCCTGAACGCTTTCTGTTGTGGCACTGTAACGCAGGTTATTTGTGTTGCCAGGCAAAAACGGTATTATTTTGATTTTTTTTTTGTTATAAGAGCAGCCTTCTGGGAAATCTCCCCAGTGAAAAACACAATCTTAGATCAGCACCAACTTTCATTCTGGTCCAAGCTGGTCTAAATAGTGGACCAGCATCGCAATGCAGATCACCAGTTTTTCAGTCCTAAAAGCACAACGCTCATGCGTGAGACACTAAAAAAGTGATGCAAAGATGAAAGACATCCATCTAGTGCACATTTACATAAAAAAACTATTAAGTAGTTAAGTGGAATGCAAAAACATGTTTTGTGTGGACAGGTTCACTTTTTTCATTGTTTTTCTATGCATTTGCAGACATCCTCACTTTTTTGCGCCTCACACGTGTCACCATCTCAAGTTAAAAGAAGTGTGAACAACTAATAGTTCTGGTAACTATTTGAGTCAGATCTTAACTTAAGATTTAAGATCATAAAGTTCTGTAATATGGCGTCTGTGTCCAAATTAAAACACAAGCTAAAAAGGATTATTATCAGGATGATTTATAATGGCATTACACAAAGTTCATTTTCTTCTCATCTACACCCATATTACTTTCTCTCTTTCTTTCTGATAAAACACACTTATTAATAAGTAATGAAAGTCATGTTCTATTACTCATGTATAGCTTTCCCCCCCACGTGACTTAAAAACACAGCTGCATTCACAGAATGAACTTACTACACCAACACTGCCACTTAATATGAACTTCCTCTCAGTATGCTTCAACATCATTGTTGTTTCACAGTCCAAGGTTAGTTAAGGGGAGCGGATGTAACTGGAGCTTTTCACACAAAGTACACACCTCTATCAGCTTGATACTACCCTATGACCAGATGAGACATAACCAGACATAACCGCAGATGTCCTACTCAAAAAAATACCCTCCCCTATGGTGACTCTCTTATTGCACTACAAATCTGTTCTATAGATATTTAGACAGATTTGATTTGTAGATTTACATTTACACATAAAATAAAACACACATTAAAAATGTCTTTGCTGTGATGTTGGTGTCTTTCATAAATCATGACAAAAAGCCGCAGACCAAACTTTGTCAAAGACAGTAACTTTGCAGGTCCACCTCCCGTCTCAGACCAACACTATTCATCATGAAATTTCCTAAGCTCATATGTTGAACATTTTGTCCACATGTTTTATGAGTCAGGATGTTTTAGAAACACTACATCTTAATCCATTACATCAGAGTTACAAGAAGATGCTGTTCACACGGTACTGTAGGGTGAGTCAAACTGGATTTGACCGCTCTGAAATGCTTGCTTAGCACACAGAAGCTTTGGTCTGATACCAAATAAGTTTTTATGAGAATTATTGATTTCTGCTGACATCCACATATTCTTATTTTCCCTCAAAGCCTCGTTCGCAGATGTACGCCTGCATGCAAACACCAGCAGTGAATCACATCCTATAAAACCCAACAACTCTTCACAGCTGCCCTGTTCAGCAGGGGCCCCCAGCAGCCCACTTAAGAAGAGTGCTTTCTCATAAAAACCTTGTCTCTGTCCCTATACACCCACGTATTCCCACAGAACACAGACCACCACCTGCCCCTGATGTCTGCCCAGTGCTGACCTCAGAGCGGCACCTCGCCCCCTCTCCGCCAGCTGTGTACTGCATTCCTCCAGCACAGAGACCGAAAAATGCCAAAAATTAGGCTTGTTGTGGTGCTTCAAGGGGCCTGGGACCTGGTTTCCATTAAAGCCTATTAAAAATAAACGACAACCATGGATGAATGGAAAAAACACAGCGCTGATGCTACGTGGGTTGCCATATTCAGCATGATTAGCCTACGTGCCTCTCGTGGGAACATATAAAAGACATGTCACTGTCAAAGGATGCGCTCCTCCTGACCTCCTACAATCATGCAATCAGTCAATCAGGCGTGCTAATTGATGTTTGTAGTTTTGTGAGGAAGAACAAGAGAAGGTTCAGAGCAGAGAAGCCTGCACAAAGATGATAGATTTAAATGTTGAATAAGATGAAAGACAAAACACTCTGAATTTAAACTGAAATGATGTGTTGGCTTTCATGGAAAGCTGACTTCTGGAGAACTATAAATAATATCAGCATTGTGTTGCAAAACATTGTGACTTCAAACTGTTCAGCAAACATAATGTGTCACTGGTCCCTGGTGGATGTTAAAAAGCTGGAACTTATGAAGTCAGATGATGCTTAAGTTTGATTTTTTTTTTACAGATGTAATTAAATTTACTTGTGCACTGTCTTTTGTAGAGAGGAAATCCTGTCGCTGCCCAGTAAGCGTTGGCCATAATATGCGGAATTCCCTACTCTGTGGCTGGTACATGACTGCCTGTGCTTCCCATCCACCCATGTGATGCACAGTGCCGGTAAAGCAGTCTCTGAGGACAGGGAAGGGGTAATCTTTTTTGGGCTTACACAACAATAGAAATGTATTAATCATTTAACCTTGCCACAGAATCCATTGTGATTTCAAAGCTTTACAAGCAACAAAGGCTTCTTAATAAATAAAAATAACGTAAAACAATAGTAAGCGTGTCCATGGGCACAGAACCAAAACATCAGTCAACTGTTGCACGCGACCAATCGCACATTAATTTCTTTCCTGTCTTTTCCAGAAGTAGAAAAAGTACCCTTCTGGGACATGTAAAATTCCGTAAATACTGGAATTTTGCAAGACAGAAATTTAATGTGGATATTTGGCTATATAAGCTGACATATTACGACAAGAGATACTGTGACTGTACAATTTCGTTCATTATGTCATCTACAGTCGTGGTCAGAATTATTGGCACCCTTGGTAAATATGATCAAAGAAGGCCGTGAAAATAAATCTGCATTGTTAATCATTTTGATCTTTTATTTAAAAAATTCACATAAATTTCACACTTTCATTGGAGAATAAGAATTTAATATCATTATGACATAAATGTTTTTTCTCTAATACACATTGGACACAATTAACGGCACCCTTTTTATTCAATGCTTTTTTAAACCTCCATTTGGCATAATAACAGCTCTGAGTTTTCTCCTATAATGCCTGATGAGGTTAGAGAGCACCTGACAAGAGATCAGAGACAATTCCTTCATCCAGAATCTCTCCAGACCCTTCAGATTCCCAGCTCCATGATGGTGCTGCTCCTCTTCAGTTCACCACACTCATTTTCTATAGGGTGGCTGGAATGGCCATAGCAGAAGCTTGGTTTTGTGCCCAGTGACCCATTTTTGGATTATTGTCCGGTTGGAAGATCCAAACATGGCCCATTATAAGATTTCTAACAGAGTCAGTCACTTTTTGATTTTTTATCTGTTGGTATTTGATAGAATCAAAGATGCCATGTATCTAAACAAGATGTCCAGGACCTCCAGCAGAAATATAGGCCCACAACATAAAAAATACAGCAGTATATTTCATTGTACACAAG
>NW_015633548.1:944795-976404 GCF_001515625.1 Sinocyclocheilus rhinocerous
GTTTTCCCTCCTATTTATATTCCTGTTAAACAGGAAGCCATGGCTGGATAATTTCATTTTCATAATCACCCTGGTATGCTCAAAATTGTAAATATGAATGGGAATATACTTCACAGATATTTTACTCATAAGAATTTCTAGGGGTGCCAATAATTGTGTCCAACGTGTATTTGAGAAAAACATTTATTTCATAATGAGATTTTCCCCCATTTTCAATTGTTTTAGTTCAATGAAAGGTTAGATATTTGTGAATTTTTTAAAATAAAAGATCAAAATGATTAACAATGCAGATAGATTTTCACAGCCTTCTTTGATCATATTTACCAAGGGTGCCAATAATTCTGACCACGACTGTATATGCTTTATATCATAAATCATGTATTATGTCTGGTAATGTACAGTAAGCTGGGTCCCACTTTATATTAAGTGGCCTTAACTACTATGTACTTACATCAAAATCTTCTGCTGCTAATGAGGTGGGATACGGGTAAGGTTAGGGACAGGTTTAGTGTTATTGGTTGGTTTAAGGGTGGGTTAAGGTGTAAGAGATGGGTCACCAGTGTAATTATAAATGTAATTACATAAAATAATTACAGATGTAATTACATGCAGGTATTTTTTAAAATATAAGTACAATGTAAAAACATGTATGTACATAATAAATGCACTGTACCAAATGATTAATTTAAATGTAAGTACATAGTAGTTAAAGCCACTTAATATAAAGTGGGACCCATTATTATTATTATTATTATTGTTGTTGTTGTTACGTGAGAAGAAAGAGATAGCATAGTGATACAAGCCTGAAATGTGATCACATGTAGGATAATCAAAAGTATTTGACCATAACAATACACAAGTGGCCAATTAAAATCAAGTATTCCTGAGAGCTATATAACAAACTGTAATAATATATCTGCTTGTAAATTTACTACAATTCATGTGTTAGTTCGATGGTGGTTATTCTGCTTCTAGTTTTACATAATTAATGGTATTTAATGATGGTCCAGTCTGCCACACAAACAACAGTAAAACAAATTCATGAGATGTTCAAGGAGCTGATGGCAGACTGAAGGGTAAACTCTTAAACAAAATTAGAGTCCACCCTCCAAAAAAGTTGCTACTTGACCTCCAACTGTGCTGTCTGCCTTCTCATTCATTGAAGTGTTCTCTTGTTGCAAGTCCCTTTGCTACAACTACTGCTCCCTGCCAAGCCGTAAGGTTAAGACAACAGCAATGGAGAATGCAGATTTTATTAGTTCCTGGATTGGTCTTTGGATGGTGGAGTCGAAAACCCAACACATAAACACAACTTGTATGAAAAATGAAATAAGATGGTAAATTAAACAAAGAACAGCTGGCTAGGCTGTGTGGTAATTTTGGTCATATTTGACCAAATATTGAAACCATGGAATATGAAGAACCCTGGAAACAGTCTCCATAAGTGAATTTGAATCCCATAAGCTTCCACAATATGTTCTGGAGCTCAGGGGATTGTGCTATACTCCATGCCGGAGAGTCTCCTTAAAATTGCAATATAACGCAACATGAACAGCCATCATGGCCTGCAAAGAGACTAACTAGTGTGTCAAAGAGAAAAGACAACTTAGAGGAAATAACCCATGACTAAAAACATGGTACATAAATGTCTCCAAACACCGCCTGAGGTTCTTTGGTTGTCTGACTGTGCACACTAAGGATGATAACTATGAGTATAAAGTTTTAAAAATCTATTCTATGGGAATAGGGATGTCAACATCCCAACTTTAGCAATAATGACTCAGAGGAACAATATTGTTTGAATCACTTTCACAACAGTTTTTTCCAGCTGATGAACGATAAAACCATTGACAGTCAATCAAAAGCATTTAAAGGAACACTCCACTATTTTTGAAAATAGGCTCATTTTCCAACTCCCCTAGAGTTAAACAGTTGAGTTTTATCATTTTCGAATCCATTCAGTTGATCTCCGGGTCTGGCGGTAGCACTTTTAGCTTAGCTTAGCATAGATCATTGAATCTGATTAGACCGTTAGCATCTCGCTCAAAAAAGACCAAAGAGTTTCTATATTTTTCCTATTTAAAACGTGACTCTTCTGTAGTTACATCGTGTACTAAGACCGACGGAAAATGAAAAGTTGCGATCAAGGAACTTTGCTGCCGTACCATGGGTGCAGCAGGCGCAATGATATTACGCAGCACCTGAAAATAGTCCCCAGCACGCTCCTACTCTCATTCTGGTGTAATAATCAAGGAACTTTGCTGCCGTCAGCAAAGTTCCTTGATTATTACACCGGAATGAGACAACCGGATTATTACACCGGAAAAAACTCTTTGGTCATTTTTGAGCGAGATGCTAACGGTCTAATCAGATTCAATGATCTATGCTAAGCTACAGCTAAAAGTGCTATGGCAGATGACATAACTGCAGTGTGTGCTTATAAAACAGAACATTACTGTTCTGTTGGTGTGGATGCTGAAATATAGTAATTGTTATATCTCTATAATGTTTTTATGTTTAATTAAGGGAGAAAATGGAGAAGACTGCAAATGCGTAGAAAGCAAGCAAGCCAGAAATCATGAAAGAGAGAAAGAAAGAAGGATGCCTGTGCACAGTCTGTACTTGCGCGCCACCCCACCGCTGAGTGGATGAGCTTGAATTGCACTTGGCTGACCCCTACCTACTGTATTCCTCCCAACATGCACTGCTGTTGAACGGCTGTTCAGAAGGAACATTATGTTTCTTCCTGAGCCTGGAAAATAAAATGTAATCCAGAAAGAAATCACACTGAGCAAGTTTAAACCAGGCACTATTTTGTATAGAACATGTTCAAACAACTAAATATGTCACCCATATTAATAGCTTACTGTATTTACACTGCTTGAGTAAGTTCTGCATAGCAAGGTGCAAGTACAGATTCAGTTCGGAATCTATTTTGACTGTACATATGAACTTAGCAGAATACTAATTAAATCATCTGCAATATACAGTAGGCTTTTATTAAGCAACATAAATAACTACTCCTCTGTTTGAGAAAAATGTCTGTCAGGCTTGATGCACATGCTGCAAGCTGTACACAGCTACAGTTTAGGTTATGTTCCATGTAGATTCATTATCATTTGAATTAAAATGTGGTTCAACTTCCTCATGCAAATAAAATTGAACAACTTTTAAGTTTGTAATAGTTTTCAATGGCCAACTCCTGATAAGCATTTTAAAATGTATGTCTGTTATCAAGATATCAGACATCATTTTATTTTCTGTAATCCATATCTGTTTTGCAGCATAAATGCTTCCAGACTTAAAGCAAGAAGAGAGCCTGCAGTTATGCTCTGCTTACATGCTGCTGCTTATGCATGCAATGTAAAACAGACCTAATTTGTCAGTAATTAAATGTTGTATTACTGCAAAGTTGTGATGTTAAAGGAGCAAGTACGAGTTGGCTAGCACATATTCAGTGAGTTCTGGAAAGTAATGCAATGCAGAGGGTTCTCAGATGTGTAAAATTCCTGGAGTATTTTAACCTTTAAATGGTTCAGCAAAATTTGAAAACAGAGCCCTGGGCAATATCTGGATCATTTCAAGATGTCTTATATCTCTCTACAGAGCAGCATTATTGGATATTTCTCTTACTTAAAACAGATTTTATCCTTAATCCTTCTCATTCCTGCAAGTAACTTCTAACAGCCAAGTCAAAATGTGTTTCACTTCTCTAAAGTCCAATTTATAGATCTAGTGCTGAGTTTGACTAGTGGCTCTGACTCATTTCGTATTTCCAATATAACAGTTTCAAATGAATGTTTAATTCTTAAGAAATCACATGACATATCAGACAACACATTATATAGTTGCACCACATGGATAAATTAATACAATTCAGCTTACAAAATTGGTATTAAATGTAATAATCACAGTGACCACCAAAAATGGGATACGGCTAATGTCTCCATGGCCTATTTTTGTCTAATGGATTAACCATACACTCCTAACATATAAAATATAATGGCATGCTCTTCCTCTCTACCATTGTCTTGAGGTGGGGCGACTGACACACATTTGGAGTAGAGGAGCAAGCATGAAGTCTGGGGAAGGAATCTTTACTCAGGTAGCGTGTCACATTTCCGTGACCTCTACTGCCAGAACAATTCCAGGGTGCCTCCTGCCTCTCCATCCGCTTCCTTCATGTGTCTTTCCCACGCTCGGCGCGAGGACAGTGAAGGAAATCTACTTGGAGACCTTGTAGACAAAGCTTGAAGACCCAAAAAGTCATGGGGGGAGCAGTATTTCCTCTGTTTGGACAGCAGGAGGAAGACCTGTATCTGTAGTGTACCACTACTACGTCACAATGAACAATGGCATCCATATTTTACTATCCATCTTGTTTATAAGGAGATGCAGCCAGAAGTCCAAGCAGCCAGAGTCAACAATATACTTTCTCTTATAAACACATATTCTCTTGTCAAACTTGAGAACAACACTGGAACTGGAGATGTGCCCATACTACCCATTCACAATAAATTGTTTTGAATGTTATCAAAAACACACCTGATATTTCAAACACAATGTGTGTTCATTCTTGGAATAACTAGTAAATAATGACTTATAATAACGAACTAGTCCCAGACAATGGAGGAATTCAAGAAGTGCCCACTGCCCAAATGTTCTTCCATCATTAGCTGTGGTGGCAACTGGGGGTCCCTGGAATGATTGGGGTCCCCAGAAAAATGAGCAAACATCAGTAAAAGGATTTAAACCCCAGCAGGGAGAGATCACTCTTGCTTTCTAATTGAGCATTTCATTTAGTAACAGAGTACAGACCGCCGATGACTGGGTCTCAAAACCCAGTGAGCTGCCTACCTAGACAAAATCTGGGACCCAAAAATGGGTTCTAACAATGCATTTGGCACATATGATCCCCAAAATGAAGTACCAAACAATTTGTGCATAGGCACAGGCAGCACATTCGTTTTTGAGAAACATAGCCAATGACATCAAGGTAGGTTACCTTTAAAGAATGAGAGAAAAAAGTATTATATTTTAATATTTCTATAAAATGATTATAAAATCACTAAATTTAATTCCTTCGGATAAGTTATGTAGCCTATGTTTTCTTCTAATACAAAAACGCCGTAAAATGTCATCACTGCATCAAAAGATATCATTGTGTCAACATATTTGTTCCCATCCATTTAACCTGTCACAATAATTCTCATAATGGTCTCTTCTTCAGTAATTAAAGTCGGAATAGGTTGAAAAGTGCAATAAACTCGCGACAACCGAACATATCGTAATATATTTTCTAGAATGAAAATCATCAGATCTATCAATAAACAGCCGACTAGTAATTCAATGGCATCAGATAGGCTATTATTCTAGCAAAATACTAAAATATTTTCATCCATTTACATAAAGATCAGTTAATGCCCATAAAGTTAACAACTGAACTTCATACCGCATCTGTACAACAGCAGCCACAGAAAGCCAAAGATCGCCTGCAGCTTCACTTTACGCGCAGAAAAATGACAAAAAGCGCGCACTTACCACTTGAGAAGAAATTGAGAAGTAGCTGAAAAGTGAAGAAGCCTTTGACTGAGGTTTGAACAGAGGTCATTTCGTCCGTTAAAATAAGGATATTCCGTGTAATCAGCTGTCACTTTATAGCCTATTTGGATGAGGCGGTAATAGTCCAAGTACTGTTATTTCTCTCGGTGAACGGTTAAATTGTTCCAGTATAGTGTAAATGCGTATAGTTCCCGCTGATATGACAGAGACTGTTCTTTCAGTGATGCCTCTGGAGTGAAAACACCTCTCGTAGTCTCTCAGTGACTGTAAAGGTATCGCATGGTACAGCGCCTGCCCCGGTGCACCAAACCACTCCCGAGGGCAGGTGCGACGTTTGCTCTTCCTTCCTAAAACTGAGTGAATGAAATTTCGAAAACTAGACTCTGTAAAGAAGGTCTAACAATAATATAACGATGAAAGAACTAATGCCAACCGACTGATAAACCACACCACTGCCTTTGGCTTTTCTGCTGGGGTTTCCCTCTCGAAGGCTTTATATGAGTGAAGCAGGGACGGAAGGACGCAACGTCACCATAGTAACCCTGCAGCGATACTCCAGTTCACTCCACGCGCACTTTTCCTACGAAATTGACCCACATATATCTATTCAGATATTTTGTCTAGTATTAATCTAAATTAATTAAATGTTTGTGCTATTTCTGTCTGATTAAATGAAAGATTTATTTTATCTCTGTGAATTATCCCACCCAAATGCCTCTATGAATGTGAAGAGGCTTTTACTCTTGTTTTAAACTAAAATCTTTCAAACCTCAGCAGTCCCTAAAATATCTAGGTGCAAAGGTAAACAGGCATTGTCTGATAACATATCAGTCAAAATACCTTGGAAAAACATTTACAGGGTTTATTTTTAACTTCAGCAACAGGATGCAGCTAATTTTATATCAAAGTAAATAATCATGGGGCTTCTTTTCACCTTCCAACACCCCATGGTGTGTGGATGCACCACCGACCGTTTGTCTTTTTGATGCTATGAATGGGGACACGCTACCCGCAACGTACGGTATTGCATTGTCCATTCATGTCCTTCCATCTATATTATTTCAAATGCACAGGATGTTAAATCTGTTAAACAGAAATAAAAATAAAAATGTCAAAATACAGCACAGTTTATTACAGTTGGTCACTGGCGAGGTATTGTTAATAAGACATGTGTTTTTCTTCCCATTGATTGGAGGATAATGTGATTAATGTGATAATGTAAGGGCCACTGATAATAGTTTACCAGTTTATTTACTTCTGTTACTCAGAAACAATGAAGGTAGCTTATGTTAAGGATTTAGTTATTTCAACCGAAAAACTCCACAATAGTGTTTTCACGACTTTCAAAAAAAGGAAAAAAATTGAGAGACTGATAACGGCAGTCAGAAGAGAGAACGATGTCATTTTTTTACAATTAATTTTTTGGGGGGGGGGGATCTACTTATAGCTAAGATGTTTCTGGTAGTAAGACATGTGTTTTTCTTCCCATTGATTGGAGGATAATGTGATTAATGTGATAATGTAAGGGCCACTGATAATAGTTTACCAGTTTATTTACTTCTGTTACTCAGAAACAATGAAGGTAGCTTATGTTAAGGATTTAGTTATTTCAACCTATTTTTGATGAAGTGGGATGTCACTTATATTTTATAAATCATATTTTGTTCTGCAATGTTTATGCAGACTTTTTATTTTTTATTTGTTTTTGTTACTTATTTTTAGGAAAATCTGTATGCATTTTCACCTATTTTTGATGAGGTGTGATGTAAATTGATCATATTTTATTTTACAATGTATTATATATATATATATATATATATATATATATAAAATTATCTTATAGCTAAGATGTTTCTGGTCATGTTTTCTGGTCTGTTGAGGTGAAGTATTTTTAAATCTGGCACAAGTGTATAAATATGCCTGTTTATTATTATTTTTATATTATTTATGTAGCAGACTTTAGGAAATCTTGTGTGCATCTCTCTGACCACATGTCATAGGGATCATGTTTGTATTTTCTTTCTCCTGTGCAATCAAGCCCTCTGAACTGATCACATTTCCCTTAGGCCAGCACGGTGGCTAGATAAGACTCAGGCAGAAACAATTGCTGGAAGCCGAGCACCGAGAGGAGTGGGCTTTTAAGACATCTTATTTTTGAATCTAGTGCAGTGAACACAATAAGAGAGTCCACAACCGATTCTGTGTACGCAGCTTGAGCTCTTTCCTTCAGCTCAACAATGACCTCCCCTGTTAAAACAAAAACTCCAGCGTTATCAACACATATTTTCTTGGGGGTGAATGAGGTTCTAACTACCAGAAGGTGATGAATATTATGCTTAAACAATGCTATTATACCATAATGCCCAAATCTTTCAACAGGACAGAGTTGGCAATTCTGAATATGCAGTCGTGTATGCGTGAAAAGAGTAGTACATTTAACTTAAATGCTTATTTTTGACTTACATCTGTCCTTTAGCTGATGTATTTTATATAGCCTAATAGTATTAATATCATTAGCTATTTTAAACAGTGTACATTTTAATCTCATATGTTACTTAAAAGTTAGTAAAATGTGACACGGGACCACAAAATCAGTCATAAGTAGCACAGGTATATTTGTAGCAATAGCCAACAATACATTGTATGTGTCAAAATTATCGATTTTTCTTTTATGCCAAAAATCATTAGGATATTAAGTAAAGATCATGTTCCATGAAGATATTTTGTAAATTTCCTACCGTAAATATATCCAAAATTAATTTTTTATTAGTAATATGCATTGCTAAGGACTTCGGTTGGACGACTTTAAAGGTGATTTTCTCAATATCTAGATTTTTTTGCACCCTCAGATTCCAGATTTTCAGATAGTTGTATCTCGGCCAAATATTGTCCTATCCTAACAAACCATACATCAATGGAAAGCTTATTTATTCAGCGTATTAATCTCAATTTTAAGAAAATAGACTCTTATGACTGGTTTTGTGGTCCATGGTGACAAATAATTGTATTTTATAATTAATTTTTTTGTTGTAGCAATGATAAGATTTGTTTTTACCACGCCAATAAATTTGCTTAAATCTACATGTGAAATATGTGAGGGAGAGGTGAATGAGGGTAAATACATAACCGTGTGTGAGACACCACCTTGTGGCCATACAGTAGAATTACATTCGTACTGCAGCGCGTGCGTGTTTTTGGCGGCGGACGGTCGCGAGGGGTCGTGTTTCTGTCACTGACACAGAAAATACTGACAAAATATATTCGACCGTTTTAAATTACGTTACTCGACTTGTGTATTAAAATACACAAACCTGACCGTAATATGGAGCAGTTTGTTGTCGATGTAAAAAGTAAGAATCTATTTTGTGGAAGATTTGTGGCAGTTAGCTCTGTGAGGGATTAGCTGTTAACGTTACGCACGTTTATAAAATAACTGATCTCTTATGGATATTATTGATAATTTTAGCACTATCTGTTGTAATTATTTCAGCTTACCTTGTCATAGAGTGATTTAGCACAGTACGTGAAGCTGTTTCGTGTTTGAAGGCTGACTCTGTCTCTTTCACAGACCTGTCAGAGAAACTTCTCCACAGACAGATCGATTCAAATTTGGATGAGGTGATTGAGACTCTCTTCAAAGCGATTTCAACTCTAGATGCAGCAGCAAAACTACAGGATTCACAGGTGTGCAATGCCCACCTCAGTTGAAACCTACGGAGGCCACAAGAGATCATGTGTGATGATTTTTTTCTGTCTTGGTTTATCGCGATCAGGTCTTATTGTATTTTCTCGTTATCTTGAGATAACTCCTTTTTATTTATTTATTTTTTAAAGTAAGTTAACTCAAAGCTTCTTAGAAATGTCGTAATTATGGTTTAATCTTTAATAAATAATGCAATTGTGTTTTGTAGGTGGAGGAAATCGCCATACAGCTGTGGAACTGGGCAGTGACCAAACGTGTTGGCTCAACTATTACAGAAGAGCAAAAGGCCAAAGGTCTTTTTTCTCTATTATTGTATCTGTCTATTAATATATCTGTGTATCTGCCAATCATCTGTCTTTCTGTTTTGCCATATAGATATTTTTTCCTGTACCAACAAAAGAAAGTTAAAAAGTCTATCTCCAGATGTTTGCACAGATGTCAATTATTTGATAAACTACAAATTTGTTTAACTCACTGCACATGTTTCAGTGCGTCATGTGGCATGCAGACTTCTGTATTTATGCGGGCCTGAGAACCCATCAGAGAATATTGTTCGCAAGCAGATACTGGTTTGTGAAATCTGTTTTTGTTTTGTTTTTATCCATTTAGCTTGTATAAATTCCAACAGTAGATTCGTTCATTTCAATCTTTTTGCATTGTTTCTGGCATATTTTATTACTGTGTATATTACTTTAACTCTAAAATGTCTTCCTCAGATGGCAAGTAAAACGGGAAGAACATGGCTTGATTGCAAAAAACCCAAAGTTGCTGAAGATTTTTTGAGCCTTGCTGTCAATGTACGTACAGTATGAATGCAATCTCACTATGAAGACAACAAAAATAGACTTTGCATGTATGCAAAAATAAATTAATAAAAAATATATAATATACATGCAGCCACTGTTTATTGGAACATTGAAAATACCAATGATTATTATTCTAATTTAGTGACTCTGAGAATAAGAAACTAAGAATGATACTTTCACAGAGCCTGGAGACTCTTTACAGCAGACTCACTTCCCATGGAGATTGTGCAGAAGATATAAACACACCAAAGGGAGACATAGAGAAAGACCTGCTGCGGGTTTTGTCATATCAAGCTGAATCTGTGAGCAGAGATTGCTTAGCCTAAAATTAATGTCTGAATACTCTATACTTGAAATACTTGAAAACCACTGGATCAAATGTGGATATTTAATGCGTATATTTCATATTTGAGATTTAGCAGATTATTGCAATGGTTTTACAATTTACACAAATATATATATATATTTTTTTTTTTTTCAGAAATAAATTAATTTCTGTTTTCTCAATAGGCAGTTTCTCAAGAACAACATCAAGAGGCAGTGTCATGCATACAGCGATGTAAAGAAATGCTTCTGCGTCTACCTAAAGAGGTGGACAAACTGTTGTCATCAGCTTGTCAAGTGGTGTCATTGATTATTTTGATTTGAGAGAGAGATTTAGAAAATACAAACTATTAAAAAATAAAATAAAAACACTTTTGTGAAATTTCCTTTAGACTGGCTATCTCTCTCTCATCTGTTACAACTTTGGGGTTGACACTTACAGTCAGGGAAAGCATGAAGAGAGCACATTTTGGCTAAGGTAGGGATATCTGTAATATATATATTGTATATACAACTGTTTTGTATTTTAATATATTTTTAAAAATTCATTTAACTTTTGTTACTACAATATAATTGGTAATACTATAATTTAAGTATTTACACTTTTCCTTATATATAAACTTTTTCTGCATTTCAGCCAAAGTTATGATATAGGCAAGATGAATATGAAGTACTCACCAGGATCAGAGATGCAAGTAAGAAATATTAGTCAACACTGAAATTAACAGCTAGATATACAGTGGGATCAAAAATTTGACCACAAATGAAATTTTTGATCATTATAAATTATTGTAATCTATATAAATGTATCAAATTATCTAATCAGGATAATATATGGAGTTAAAAAGTAATGTTCATTCACAAACAATCACATTTAATGTCCAAACTGTTTATTTCTATGTCTAAATTGAATCCCAGATTTTCAGTGCGGTCTCAGACTTTTTTGCATTACCTGAATGCATTGTAATCTTACTTCCCATTCCTCCAGGCCAAAGTTTTGAGACTTCTTGCAAAGGTTTATTTGGACTGGGACTGTCAGAAGTACCTGGAGAAAGCTCTTCATGCTGTGAGCTTGGCTAATAAGGTAAAGTGTTCCTAGTGCAACCAGATCTTGACAAAGCAGACCATCAGATTGGACTGTAGCACACTCACTAAGATTTTTTTTACATTTGGCCATTTCATTGTTTTCTTTTCAGGAGCATATGCAGTTGTCAGGCCTGTATCTGAAGATTCAAATCCTAAATAAAAGCCGCAGCCCAGATGAGGCAATAAAGTCTGGTGAGCCTGGTATCTCTGCTGAAATTGCAGTTTGTGGATAGTATGTTTTCTACCCCACAAATGTGTCCCTTCTTAACATGTTCCTTCCCACGTCAGGGCTGTCAGAGCTACTGGACTGTGAGGTTCCTCTGGAAGTGTGCTTGAGCATAGTAAAACTGCTCGTGGAAGAGAACAGGTATGATCTCTCATCTCTTTAAACAGGCACAAAAAATCGTCTTCTTGAAATCTGTGGTTGAAAAGACCAGGTATGACAGAAACACTGACATGTTGTTGTTTCAGGGAGGCTCTGACCTTTTACTTCCTGAAGAGGGTGTGTCAGCACTTTGAGTCGTCTCCTGAACTGGGCTCCGCTCTGCTCATGCATATAGAGCTGCTGCTGCAGCGGGACAAAGAGCTGCTGGCCAAGCAGAAGATTGAGGATGCTATCACGGGTAATTTTCATTCAATGTTAGTAACCAATAATGTGTTTCATGTCAGTACTGAATTGTGTGTTTAATAATTGTTTTCTAGGACATTACACTGGAAAACAACTAGCACCTCAGACTCTATCATCTCTCCACCTTCTTCTGTGGGATAGAGCTTCCAAAAACTTTGAAGTACTACATCAGTTTTATGTTTAAAATATATTTTAAAACCATTTTTAGAAATGCAATAAATACGTTGGATTGAATAGTCATTCAATTACAAATAAGAGTACTATTACCTCCATTGAAAACATTTTATCATACTCTACCTCAAAAGTTTGGGGTCTTATTTTCACCAAGGCTGCATTTGTTTGATCAAAAATATGGTTAAAACAGTGATATTGTGAAATATTTATTTACTGATATTTACTCCATTCTTCAGTGTCACATGATCCGTCAGAAATTATTCAAATTTGATTATTTGCTGCTCAAGAAACATGTCATTTAGTATGTTTGTGGAAGCCATGATACATTTTTTTCTTAGGATTCTTTGATAGGAAGTTAAAAAGAACAGCATTTTTTGGAAATAGAAATATTTTGCAACAATATATCTTTGCTGTCACTTTTTGGTCAATTTAATGCATCCTTGCTGAATAAAAATATACATTTCTTTAAAAAGAAAAATAATACCCCCCCTCCCCCTGAAATATTTCCATGTGTGATTTTGTGTGGGTATGTTTTTTTTTAAATAGTACTGTATAGTTGCAGCATGAATCAAGTAGAGCTTGTTAGTTTGAGTTCAGTGAGACAGCTGTCATGTTTGTTGTCTTGCACAGGCCAAGAACTATTCTGAAGCTCTGGAGTGGTATAACTACTCACTGAGCTTCTACAGAGCCGGCGAGTTGGATCAAAACCTTGCTAAACTGCAAAGAAACCGATCCACCTGTTTCCTGCACCTGAATCAACTTGAGAAGGTAACATCTCATTACGTGGACACAAGTTTTCATACATACATGTCTGTTGTGAAAGTTGCCACATTGTTCAATTCTTGTTGAAGGCCAAAGAGGCTGTAGAAAAGTCAGCAAGGATTGATCCAAGCAACATTTTCACACAGTTCAACATCTACAAGATCGCTGTACTGGAAAACAATGCAGAGAAAGGTAATGGAGAGGATGTAAAGTCACACGAGTGTCTCAGGCATCTCTGTAAAATAACCAGGCATCAAATGATCATGCAAAACCTAGAAACATCAGGGAATTTTACAGTCGCCAGGAAGTTTCATGGAAATTAATACAAATTTTTGGCTAGAAAGTAATCGATTGGCTACATATTGATCTTTGATTTATACAATAATGTGTAACCACTTTGATACTTTTAGTCTGCAAGGAAGCATTAAGCAAAGTTACAAAAGATTTATATTTCAAATAAATGCTGAATTTTCTATTTCTTGAAGAATCCTGAGAAAAAGTACCATAGTTTGTTTCCACAAAAATATTAAACAGCATAACTGTTTTTAACATTGACAACAATAAGAAATGTTTCTTGACCAGAAAATCATTGTGACTGATTCCTGAAGGACCATGTGACACTGAAGACTGGAGTAATGACTGCTCAAAATTCAGCTTTTCCATCACAGGAATATATTATAATTTTAAAGTGGTCATATGATGCGATTTCAAGTTTTCCTTTCTCTTTGGAGTGTTACAAGCTGTTCGTGAATAGATAAGATCCCTAAAGTTGCAAAGACTAAAGTCACAAACCCAAAGAGCTATTCTTTATGAATGTTAAGACTCGTCCACACCCTCCTAAAACGCCTAATTTAAACACGCCCCCCACATGTCTACGTCACTGTGTGGGAAGATTTGCATAACGCCGCCCAAATGTTCACGCAAAGAAAGAAGGCGTAACTTTGATTCTCGCTGTAGTATTGTTCAACATATGCCTCGTTTATAATGGGTTTTAATGTCTTGTCGCTCCGGCCTGACAGGGCATCATCACAGTATGGTAGGGGCGTAACATTTCCGTCACACGCTTGAGGAATTCGTCCAATCACAACGCACTGGATAGCTGGCCAATCAGAGCACACCTCGCTTTTCAGACCGATGAGCTTTGTAAAAATCGACGCGTTTCAGAAAGGCGGGGCATAGAGGAGAAACAATAATGTACAGTATGTGGAAAATAATGTGTTTTTTGAACCTTAAACCGCATAAACACATTGCATTACACCAAATACACAAAATAATGTTCTTTTTAGCAACATCATATGACCCCTTTAATTGTATTAAAATAGATAGCAATTGTTTTAAATTTTTTATAATATTTCACAGTGTTTTCACTGTGTTTTGATCAAATGAATGCCACCTTTGTGAAAATAAGTCACTCTTTTCAAAAAGATTTTAAAAATCCTACCGACCCCACATTTTGAATGGTACAAATGGAAATCAGCCGCAGAAATAACTATAAATTTTAAAAAACTGAATGTCTGTCTTTAATGTGTTAATAAGCTGCCGCGGCTCTGAGAGAGATTGGCGCTCTGGCTCAGAATCCGGTCACCAGTGAGGACAGACTGCTAGTGACTGAGAACGCTGCTGCAAACCTCCTCAGCCTGGCCGCACACATCGCCCTCGAGGTTGGCCATATTATACCAGATTCTTATGACTTTTCTCTCATCTGTATATTTCAACACAATAATATTATAATACGGCAGTCACTGTGCCTTTTTGTTTGGTTTAATAAGCCACATAATTGTCGGTAGCTCGGAAGTATTTCAGCAGTATTTTTCACCGCAGCATGAGCAGCAGGAAACAGCCGTCAAAGCCCTAGAGAGTCTGTGTGAACACTCACAAGATGTTACTCAAATCCTCACTGCCTTGAGGTCAGTCACACATTCATTTTGACCTTTGACCCTAAGCTTCAGCCCATAATGCTTATATCAGCAGCAAACAGGAGCACATCAAGTATCTCTGCTATAGAAACATAATTTCCTCATCTTTCTTTGTCAGGTGTTTAGTACGACTTGTTCTTACAACAATGGAAAACATCAGTGAGGAAAACAGGTTAGTAGATCAGTGGTGCAGTGGCACAAATTCAGCAAAGCTGCAACTCTTATCTATCACACACTCTCTGTTATTAAAACAGGAATGCCAACTTGGATATCCTCTTGTCTTACCTAAAAACAGGTACATTTACCCATAATACTTCATTACACTTTGTTGTTTTAATCAGTCATTTCTCCATTTCTCCACACTGATTTACTGTATGCATACTGAATTTACAGCTCTTGAGAAATTATCACAAATCAGCCAAATTCAAGGCCACGGAGCACAGCAGCATTCAGAAGACGCCAACTGGTTCAGGAGGATCGGTGCTTTATTCCTAAACCTCCAGCTTTTGAGAGATTTATCTATTTGTTGGTTGTGTTTGACTGATTGTGTGTGTGTGTGTTGTCTCTGTCAGCGTGGAACTCAGCCCTGCAGTGTGAGCACAGTCCTGTGAGGATGAGGGATTTCTTTCTTCTCTCCTTCCAGGTAAGTTCAAGCACAGTTCCTCTTAGTAGCTGCAGGCTAGTTCATAATCACATTAACGCAAACCCACATGCTGATACTGTAGCTGTAGTTAAGTGTAGTTAAATCGAGATGTGTGATGTGTTGTCTGGCTGGGCAGCTGTCGCAGTTGTGCGCCCCAGACCGAGGTATGTTGATGGGGCAGAAGACGTGTCTGCTGATGGCTGCTGCTGCGTCTCTGGAGATCTGCAGGAGCTCTGATCATACTGAGCAACAGGTGGATCACTCACTCGTTTATCACTTCCACCTGATTAAACAATAACCAGGAGGCAAGAGGTGTTTTGCTTGCTTTTTAAAGACAAGGTGGAGCCTTGAAACTTGACACTGTATAAATTCTGAATATGGACTGAAGTTGTATGCTTAAAAGCATGATCATTTCAAGGGTTTTCTAAGTGAAATTCCTTTTTGCTTTCTTAAGCTACAAACTCTCCACATCAGTGTCAGTGGGCCTCTGTATTTTCTCAGTATTACTGAGTCCAAGGCCTCCTATTGTCCACAACACTATTCCGGAGGCCCAATACTCTATAAATGAAATTTCTTGATTCCACAAGTTGAAAATTCTTAAAGGGATAAATGAACACAAAAGAAGATATTTTGAAGAATGCTGGTAACCAAACAGTTGCTGATAGCCATTGACTTCCATGGTATTTTTTTCCATACTGTGGAAGTCAATGGCTACCAGCAATTGTTTGGTTACCAACATTCTTCAAAATATCTTCTTTGTGTTCAACAGAAAAAAGAAACTCATGAAGGTTTGAGTGTCAGGTCAGGGTAAGTAAATGATAATAACATTGTAATTTTTGTGTGAACTGTCCCTTTAAAGTTTCCCATTCTGTCTAACCAATGACTTTCCCAGTCATTTGTGATATACAGGACAAGGGATAAGGAAAAATAATATTTTTAAAATATATTTTTTAACTCACACTTTCTAACTCACTTTCCAAAAATTTATTATTAAAAATCATAAAAACACCAGTGGAGTTTTAATAATTTGATAATTTAATGATTTGTCCAGGCCTAGAAATCACACTTTTAAAATTAGGCAACATAACTAATCCAGGTTTTCCCTGTTTCTTCAAAGAAAATAAAAACAGTTTTTGAGGCGAATTAAATTAAGAAATATCTTTTTAGTTAATTTAGCTTATTTTAATGACTAATAGCTTATTTTATTTTTAATTTTGGCTCCCTTGGAGGTTTGCCTAACCCCCTGGTTGAAAATCACTTTTATAGGGATTGCAGAATTAAAATATATATTTTAATATATTTAATATTTACATAAACATACAATTATTAAATATTAATATTCATTTATTTATTATTGGTAAGTCTAACCAAAAAATATTCTTGATTGCTTTAATATACTGACAGCCCTTCATTTTGTTAATGAAAACAAGATTTATTTCCAGCAGAAGTACAAAAGCAAATATCAAAGCCCATGTAGGGGGTTCTCCAATATTGGTTTTGACAATGGGAGACCTTGAGGTTGGAAAGTTTTGAGAAACTACTCCACACGTGTTCGCTGATCTCAGTTTATCCTTGTTACTATGACTAACCAGCAGAGGGCGCAGTGTATAATATCTGCTGTGCTTTCAGACTGAGCTCCTGACCCAGACTCTAGAGCACATTCAGCTCTGTAAAGAGATCTGGACGACCATCAAATCATCAGGTGTCACCTACAATTTTAATTTTTTTACATATGTTGGATTCTACATGCAGACTCTACCTGTTTGTCCAGAATGATAAGGATCTTAAGCATCTTTCTGGCACATTCTTTCCTAGGCACTTCCTCTAAAGACAAAACAGACACATTATTGCTGCTCTATGAGTTTGAAGCCCGGGCCAAATTAAATGATCCAAAGCTTGAATCAGTGCTCGAATCAGTTTTGGAACTGGATTACATTGAGACCAAGCTGCTAGAAATGATCGCAGGTGAGCTTCTAGAACCATAACCTCTTTTTTAAAGAATTACATATTTGAAAGATTTATGGATGGTGAAATACTGACTGAATGTGTGGATATACACTACCATTCAAAAGTTTGGGGTCAATTTTTATTTTTTATTTTTTTTTGAAAGAACTGAATACTTTTATTCATCAAGGGTACATTAAATTAATCAAAACTGACAGCAAGGACTTTTAATGTTACAAAATATTTTTATTTCAAGTAAATGCTGTTCTTTTGACCTTGTTATTCATCAGAGAATCCTGAAAAAATATCAGTTTCCATAAAAATATTAAGCAGCATGACTGTTTTCAACATTGATAATAACGATTCTTGGGCACTAAATCAGCATATTAAAATGATTTCTGAAGGATCATGTGACACTGAAGACTGGAGTAATGATGCTGAAAATTCAGCTTTGCCATCACAAATAAATTACATTTCAATATATTTTTTTTTGATGTTTTTTGTTGTTGTTGTTGTCTTGGTGAGCATAAACAATTAAAGAAATCTTACTGACCCCAAACTTTAAAATGTTAGTGTATAAAATACTATAAGCTCTGATGGTCCTGTACTTTGTGTCTACAGTCCTGGCGATGGAACCACCGGCCCATTTCCCTGTTCTGTGTAAGAAAGCACTGAGGATCGCCTTGTCTCTGCACAGAAAACAGCCACAGGTCGACCTCACCCGCTGCAGGTCAGACTAGCCAAGCGTTACTTACACAATTAATTTACCAGACTGATAGATAACAAAAAACACCAAACTGTTCCTCATATGACACACACCTTATACATGTGTGTGTGTCACAGTAACTGTTTACACAGCCTGATTCAGCTGACCCTGCCGAGCGGCGTGTCTGAGGTGCAGCCCTGCGTGCTGGAGGAAGTATGGGGCTACTATGAGGAAGCTCTTTCCATCATAGCAACCGCAGTGAGTTGGTTACTATGACTCAGCAGCCGTCACACACGACCCGCTGCAGCTCAGCCCCGCAATTATCCCCATCTTTAAAAGAATCTCCTGTTTCTGTCAATGGGCTTTTAGTTATGCCTCAGTTCGCAGATGCTCCATTCACCAGCTTCTTCCTGCCAATTTGGATGCTAATTTGAAATCTCGCCTGCGTCCTTTATCTTGAACTAGCGTTGCAGAAAACGTGCATATGCATCAGGGTGCTATTCTGAATTCGTGACCTTCACGACACCGTCGATATGAAATCGCATTATAGAATTCTGCAGCTATTATTATAGCATCTGATCCATTCCTCCTTGATATCAGTAACGCAGTGGTTTTCAAGCTTCTCCATGAAGTACCCCCAGCACTGCACATGTTGTATGTCTCCCTATATCTGACACACCCACTTCATGTCTTGCAGTCTCCACTAATGAGCTGATGAGTTGAATTAGGTGTGATAGAGGGAGACATACAAAATGTGCAGGGCTGGGGGTACTCCAGGACAGGTTTGAGAACCACTGCACTAACGGACGTCTTGCTTTCTCACACAGCCCGAGGACTTTCCAGAACTGGAGATCCTGTGGCTGCTGACCCGAGCGTGGAATACAGGAATCCTGCTCTACAGTCTGGCCCAGTATCCTGAGGCCGAGCGGTGGTGCGGGCTGGGAATGAGCTTCCTGAAGCACCTGGGCTCCCTGCAGGACAGCTATCATTCTCAGGTAACGGTGCAGGAGGCAGACGGGCCGCTCTACAGCTGTTTGAGCGCTCGACCCAAGGCGCTGGATTTCATTTTCATGTTTCATATTCTCCTTGCCTCAAGTCAGGTGCGTGAGCTGCTTTTTTCATCACCTCAGTAGGAGGCTTAATTAGAGCAGGTTTGGTTACAGCTATGTAGGTCGGTAGTTAAAGCAACTTACAGTAGTTCAGCTAGTATTTTAAATGTGTCATTTGGCAAGAATGAATTCAAGAATTCACAAGATAATATTCAATAAAAACATTTTGTTAATGTTGTCTGTTAAAAGAAAACGTGGCACGGTGTGAATAAAATACATGAAATGTGTCTCCCCAGATGGCGGGTCTGTACAGTGAGGTGTTGGACAGGCTGGATAAAGCAAAGAAGAATCTCATTATTGAGGAGTGAATGACGGCGTCTTCAGTCGCAGATGGAGATCTCAGGTCTAACTGCACGCGTTTAATATGCAGTGTGAATTTCTGTGCATGTTTTTGAGAAGCTAAGAGATGTACAATGCATCTGAGGGGTTTGTTCGTACGGTTATGAAATGGTTCATATTCATTTAATCTGAAATATTTCTGGCAGTATTATTTTATTACCTGTCATCCGGTTATCTGTTTGAGCTTTTCTTGGTTGACTAGTTCAAAACATCTGCATTGCGATACAAAACAAATAAAAATGCATGCATTGAAATCGTAACAGAGTCACATAGTTTATTTCCAAACAAATAAACTCTTGTCCAGTCCAAAAAAAAGAAGAAAAAGAAATAAAAATAAAATAATAATAATAATAATCATTAGGACTGTGTTCCTTCATGACCAGGATATAAAACAGCAGTTTTCCTTGTGTCCTGATGGGTTGTGCCACCTGTAATCATGGGGAGGACACTACTGTACAATCAAAGGGTTCATATTTGCAAGAACTTACTGCACAGGTGTGCTGTCACATCAAAAACGTCCAAAAAAAAGAAGAAAAAGAAATAAAAATAAAATAATAATAATCATTAGGACTGTGTTCCTTCCTGACCAGGATATAAAACAGCAGTTTTCCTTGTGTCCTGATGGGTTGTGCCACCTGTAATCATGGGGAGGACACTACTGTACAATCAAAGGGTTCATATTTGCAAGAACTTACTGCACAGGTGTGCTGTCACATCAAAAACTCATAATCACTCAAAAAGACAAATCAGACCCATTCCTTCCCCATTTCACACTCGTGTCTTCCAGAGCAGAGACACTCATTAGTACACCAGAGCTGTTCTGATTCAATCCACTTCATTAGAAATATAGTACAATGAATCAAAATTCTTTGGGCTTCACCAACACGGCTGACCGGCATCAACAGTGCGAACGGTCAGCTGCTTTTCCGCTTGTCACCTCAGAGGACCAGATCTACACTAAAAGGAGTCATTTAAGCTCCTGGTTTACTTTAATATCAATCTATGGGTTGCCATCCGCATGTCTTTTTATATATATTTATATATATTTTTACATTTGTTTTTCATCTATACACTCAGACAAGTTCCACAAGATATCACAAGTAGACAGGCCGTATTATAGGGAAGCTGTTCCCGACTCACTAAAAAAATGTTCTGATAGGCAGCTGAAGATATTTTTTCTATAGAGAAATACCAACGTTACGGCACATTTGTATGGAAATTAATCTCAGAATAAATTCAAAGTTTACTTACCTGACATTTGTGATTTATAAAACATGTATGTCCCAGTTGTATCACACATGCATGAAGCACAAGTGAGGGGGATATTTACACTTTACAGCTATCATACCCATTAAAACAGTCTGTAAGCAGTTTATAAATGGCTCTGTTCCCTTCGATTATTCCCTGAACTCTGGTTTTGACACAGGTATGACAGCTGATTTCGCAGAGACGCTTGGCAGGTGAGCGCACCTGTTTAGAAAATGCCTGCGGAGCGGGGCGGGGGAAGAGAGTGGGCCCAAGAACTTCCCTCGCTTCCTGCGGGATCCAGACTTCTTGATACAGAAAGAAAGATTGAAGGAAGTACTGTGCTTCTGTATCCTGTTCCCATTCTCTCCGGCTGAACCCAAGGGTGACCACAGACATAGTGCTTACAAAAGGTTTCAAATAAAAAAAAAATTTTTTAAAAAAAGGAAGGACTAAATATTTAGAATTCACAAGTATAATATATCAGCATGTCTGGGTGTTCAGTTAGAGGAGAGAAAATCATCCCATTTGAGTTCATACTCTCTCTATTCCATCACAATATGATCGCGGCCCTTTAGTAGTGTAAAAAAAAAAAAAAAACATTGTAGTAATTATCCATCAGATTCCTGAGCTCGCCAAGCTCGCCCCGGCACAAGGCTCAACACAGTGAAGTAAACATCAGCCCGGAAATGAGGGAGCAGAAGAAGAAAAAAATTGTTAAAAAGCTGTCATTACAAAGAACAGATTTAATCAAACCATCGTCGAGTTCTGGGGAAAACGGTAAATTTCAGGCTCCACTAACGCTTTAATATCAAGAAGGACATCCAATACAATTATTGTCTTGATTCTACCCGTTTTAAGGCTGCGCTCCTGGGCAGCTAACAGGACAGTACCTTGTTACCGTTCAGTCTGAAGAGAATATAGTCATGGTAGGCAGAGGAAGTGCAAGTGGGCTGTCTGCTTTTCAACAACTCCAATGGCGGCCGAAATTGGATTTTGCTTAAGACAAAAAAAAGCTTTGCAAAAAAGGATTTCACAGAGGTAAGACACTTAAGTCTATTGCACTCACAAGTTAGGCCTCCAATAGGATGACGGGAAACTCACAAATAGCACTAAAATCGTGTCTCCCTCTAAGCACTGATAGGTTGAATATTGTGTCGTTCCCCCTCCCCCCCCACGATTGACAGGAATTTGACAGAAGCGTTTATTCATCGTAAGGCAGTTTGGTGGTCTGCAGAGAGCCCAGTTACACCTCTCTACCCCCATCTTTAATACAGAGCAGCTAAAACCACAAGAAAGAAAGAACACAAAAACCCAAAGACAGGTAAATGAAATCTAACAGCCCTCAGAGTAGACAATTCTAGTGAAGTGTAAAATGAGTACCGTATCATTTTGTATTATGTAGTAAAATCTCTCCGTAGGGTTTTTATTTTCCATGTGATTTCAGTAATAGAAATGTATAGACTCAAACCCCGTTTTCCATTTTGTTCTGCCTCCGAATGCGTCGCCATACAAACGGCCAGGCAGCCGATCAAGTAAAGCGAGCTGGTTTGTGAGTTCTGTTTTGAAGTTTATCCGTTAGAAACATGAGCAGTGACGGTACCATCAGCAGGTTTGAACTGTATCTAGTCCTCATAAAAAAACCTCGCACAGCATCCTCAAACGTCTTTTTCCATGAAATCGAATGAACATATACAAGGTTCCCGCTCGTGCCACCATCTCCAACTCCCCAGCTCCCCATTCTCGCTTTGTTGAGACATTCTCATCTTCAAGTCCGTCCGAAACGCACGAAAGGATCTGCTCAGTTTTCCCTTTTTTGTTTTACATGACAAAAAATCTTTAGGAATGGCATTTCCAATCTTGAATGGAATTGCTGAGAAACTCATGCAGGGGTGTGCACAGTCACAGTAATGGTGATAAGACGTCTTTCAATTGAGGGTAACATAATGATGACACTAAAACTTGATATGAAACATATCAGTGAAAGGGAAGGAAAGGTGTCGGGTGGGAGTGGGTGCGGGGGTCAGGTGGGGGGCTCCGTGGAGGCGGCGAGCTCAGAGCTTCTCTGCGGACGGGATCCAGATGTAAGGGCCTGACTGCTCCTCTATGATCAGCTTGATTTTATTATAGATCTCATCTAGTGAGTCACCCTGGACTATGGCTGTGGAGACAGACAGAGAGAGAGAAAGAGAGAGAGAGCAACAGTCATACTACAGCACACTGTTAAACAGTAACAGAGGGAGTGGACTAAAAGATTCTCTCTGGATACAGTTAAGAGAAATCACATGATGGTGGGGGTTACCTGTGAAATACTCTCCAAACTCTTGTTCGAGCTTCATTGCCTTATCAAAGACTTTACTGGCTTGCTCATATGTCTGCCTCTTATTCAATTCCCTGATGAACACAAAGAAGTGCATTACTTATTTCACATTGCATAAGCACATGCACAGAATTATGAGACAAAATGTAGATAACTACCATTTAAAAGTGTAAAAGTATTTTTTTTTTGTTCACCAAGGCTGCATTTATTTGAACAAAAATGCAGTAAAAACAGTAACTTTGTGAAATATTATTACAATTTAAAATGGTCTATTTTAATATATCTTACAATGTAATTTACTCCTGTGATGGCAAAGCTGATTTTTAGAAGCCACTACTCTAGTGTCACATGATCCTTCAGAAATCGTTCCAATATGCTGATTTGCTGCTCAAGAAACATTGCTTCTTATTATAAATACTACAAACAGTTGTGCTGCTAAATTTTTTGTGGAAACCAAAAGAGCAGCATTTATTTGAAATAGAAAAATTTTCTAACAAAAATATAGAACCTTCAAATTTAACACATCCTCAACACAAAAACCGCACAAAAAAAAAACTACCAAACATGATATACATGACACCAAACTTTTGAACGGTAGTGTATACATTTAATTTACAAAATCTTAAACTTACATTAGGGCCTCCACAGATTTTGGCTTGATGAAAATGGCGATTGGATAGAGCTGTGCTTGCTGCAGTCGCTTTATGGCGTTCCCAGACACATCCAGGATACAATGTTTTCCCTACAAGAGGATTAAAGAAACCCTTTCATCCCGTGTCACACTTTCACTGCACACAGTAATTGCCACAGGGAAAATATTTAAGGATTAAACAGGAGTTCAGATCCTCTGGCATGTTTACACTAGGGAGTCACTGACCCTTTCAGCCACTGCCCGGACAGACAGGATGCTGGTCCCGTACAGATTCTCATTGAACTGGCCGGCCTCGATAAATTTGTTGTCCTGAATGTCCTTCTCCATTTGCTCCCTTGAAGCCACAAAGTGGTAGTCCTGGCCGTCCATTTCATTCTCTCGTCGAGGACGAGTTGTATCTGAAGAAACGTGTGTATGTCTTGCTTTAGTACCGCTAAAACATTTGATGATAAAGATGTTGTACATGCAGCCAGCATGGCCTTTTCTTATTACACTCACGTGGGACGCAGGATCCAAACTTGTGGGGAAACTCTGAGATCAAGTCATCGTTTACTCTGTCCTTCATTGGACCCAGGATAATCACAGGCCTTGTGTAATGGACTGAAAAGAAAGCCAGATCAATGTTGGTCAAAAACTTCCAGCCTTGAGAATAACTTCTTGGCTTTCCTCATGGAGGACATATCATGGAAAACAGGATTTTTTTTTTTTTAAATACAAGCTCCCTCCCCAGTCCACACAGACCATTTAAGAAAACTAAACTGCAAACACATTTACAAATGGTCACATTATCAGATGACGTTCATATTTGCATATCAACTATTGTTTATTTAATGCCTTAACCCACCCTAATGAAAAACAGCTTTAACTATGGCACATACACTTCACGTTAAGAAATAAAGGCATCATAAAAGAGGTTATTTACATATAGAAATCCTAAAGCAAAAACAGTCTGTTTAACTGTGATAGCTTACACTGCTACAACAAACACACCCAACTTGTGTCATGTATACTTGAGCAGAGAAAAGTAGATTGTAGCTTGGCCGCACAAAAAACTAGATCATAACTGCACATGTAAAATGCAGCAACTAATCCAAAAAACATAACCGTTGGAATTTGTTGTGTGTTGGCATGTGGGCAGTGAAAACCAGGATTAAGGGTCAGAGTGAGACTATTTTATAAAAAATATAAAATTCGGAATACTTACTCTCCTGTCGAATTACTGGCTCATATGAGAGAATTGTGTCTTCCTGACCCTCTGCATGACGAGAAAAGATAAAAAAATATCCATATGAAATATGAAGGTTTCATTTATCATCATTCAATACAAAAACAATCCACTTGAAATACCACTGGAATGAACTTGTAGGTGACATAGATCATAGCTATGAATCAGTTTTTTTTAAGCATTTAAAGGTTAATAGCATGACACTGATCAAATGGAATGTTGCACCTCTGCAGAATACACTGGCACAGATTTAATGCAGTAAGCACAAAATGGATGTTTAGAGGCACTTACTGGAGCTGCTTTCACTGTCACTGGTGTTGGACGTCAAGCATTCTGTGGATATAAGATGAGTTTAGAAATGTCACAATGCACATTTTCGCCCATATGTAAGATTAATAGTATATCCAGCACAGCTCGGAATGAAACTATACACCCTCCCGTACCATCATGCCAAGAATAGAAAAGGCTGAGTGAAGAGAGGAAAACAAACAGAGAGAACTTTTGGGCACTTAAATGGCTGCCGTTTCCTTAGAAGGGAAATGGTAGGATGAGGCAGCAATAGGAAATTAAGTATTTCCTTTTCCTACGACCCTAGTGATCTTAGATTCCGTGCTGAGCGTTTCCTATGACCTTGCCAGTGTCCAGTTCATCAGACAGTGATACTGCTCCTCATGCCAAAGTAAACAAGCCAGTGTTGGATTCCTTACAGGAATCAAATTACAAACATCCCTTAGATACAGTGACAACATGATTAAAACATTAAAAACACTAAACACACACTCAACCCAGCCCAGTATGAGCTGGCTTTGAAGACACTATGGGACCTCAAGAGGTCTACCGTGGATTCACTCTCCCTTCAGTGTATCATATGACAATCAGATCTTTGATTTAAGAATATTTATGTGTGAATGATTTATGTGTTTAAAAATGGTTCCTTTCAGGTCATGGTTTGTGAGTCTCTTGCTGTGAATTCTTTACTGATTTTTATAAAGTAAACGTAAGAATAACTTATATTTTTAGTAATTTTTCAAGATGAACATTTACTGGACAGAAGCAACATAGGTTTACATGATTATACATCGTTTTTTGTTTTTTTTTTTTAGAAAAGCCATGTTACAATGTATATGATACACCAGGCTTTTAAGAAACATTTATTTGTACCTCTCTCAGTCATTGTATTGCACTGCATTATATGTTTTAAATGCAATAAAAACTTCACAGCTTTGATCATAAAACTAAGCAAATATCATCCTCTTAAAATTATTAGGAGAGAGAGAGAGTGACAATATTTATTTGCATTTTATGTAAGTAGTCTGTTATAAAGATATTGATTTACATTATAAGCTATCAGAATTTTTATCTTGCCTTTTTGGTCATAAATATCAGCATCTGCACCAAATTTTTTACATATTTTACTCGTGTATGAGCTACCTATTTTCACTATATATACTGTATGAGCCATAAAAGCCTGACGTATCAAATATGATATTTAACAAAAAAAAAGCCTATTTATTTTAAGATTTGTATTTATTCATTTTTGTCTAAGGCTCAAACTGTTTACAGGGTTACATCTTTCAAAATGTAATAATTTGTACTTGTAATTGCTTTATTTTCACGTAGGCCATACAGATTATTGGATAAAGTTAACCAAATGATAACTCTCTTTTTAAGCATGGTTTTAGCAAACTCACATTAGGCCTGGCTCTATATTGGTACGTTACACCCACTTTTCACCTTCTAATAGACACTTGATGGATAGAATCACGTCCTACATTTTAGATGCTAAACATTGTTTCACTCTGAAATGCGGCACTAAAATGAGTTGCGAATGTCAAATAATGTACTTTCAAAAAGCAGATGACTATTAAGGTAATACTTTCATTACAGGTAAATAATACTTTCAAAAAGCAGATTAAGGTACTATTAAGGTAGAGAGGAGATTCTGTGAGAAAGAGAGAGAAACAGAAAGAAAGAATAAAATGTGTGTGGTGTGTAGCACAGCCGGTTCAGTCAGCTCAGTGAACGGCTGCTTGACAAGAGGAACCACACACTTACTCAAACTCTTTGATCCATAAAAGTCATCGCTTAACCCTGGGAAGTCCTGAGCGTCCCGACAGGTGAAAGCAAGAACAAAGAGAGAGAGCAGAAAGGAAGAAGAAAGAGGTTAGTGAGAGGCTGGGAGAAGAGAGGTGTTGCCCTCTCAAGGGATGAAGCAATACTAACATCACCTTGCTGTGCGGTGAAAGATCTGGGTTGTCCGTTTGTAATTTAAGGGGCTTCCCATGCAGATTCATCAGTAACAAAATTATAAGTTCAAATGCTGAAGGGAGCAGCTCTAAACAGCTCTGACACTGATGGATGTTCTAGCACAGCATTTGAGTGTTAGTGCAGCCTCACACCTGTGAGAAGTGCTGAGGTCCCCCTCAGAGCAAGACAAAGGCCAGGGAGGCCCTGATTTGCTCGGTTTCCTCACAGAAAGGTCAAGAGCCAATCAGAAGCCGTCTCCAGGGTGAGTGACAGTGACAGGATGAAGCATGAAGGACAGAGTCAGAGCCCTCGTCACAAGCTTATACTCACGTTCAGTCTCCACCAACTCCTGCACTATATTCTCCTTACTCTTGTAAAACGGGAACTTGCGTGATAGGTTGAAGCTTTTTTTGCGCTTCACTTTGACTGGCTGAGTGGACACGAGCCAATGGTGGGGGAATGGGGATGAGGAATGAAACAAACACACAAAAAAAACACAAGAATGGGTTTCAATGTAATTCACAGCACACATGCAAAAATAAAACCAAAGATGACATGGTCGCACAAACAAGTGGGGATAATGAATTTAAACAACATTTAAATTCAATTAAATTAAAGTTCATTTTAAGTTTTGACGTTTTAACTGTGAATGTAACAGAAGGAATACATAACAGAACAATGAAAGATGTTAAATATCTTCATTGCACAAATTGCAGAAGAAGAAAAAAAAAAAAAACCCTGGTAAAAGTGAAGTGTGCCATATTTTTTGTTAAAATACTTTTTTGTCTTCCGGTTAAATGTGCAGAGTCAACTACACCACCAAAAATTTTGGGCTCTGAAAGATTTTTCATGATCCTTCAGAAATCATTCGAATATGCTGATTTGGTGCTCAAGAAACATTTCTTATTATTATCAATGCCGAATACAGCTGTGAAAATGATGAACATTTTTTTCAGGATTATTTGAATAGAAAGTTTTTTTTAAAAACGGCATTTATTTGAAATGGAAATCTTTTATAACATTATAAATGTCTTTACTTCCACTTTTGATCAATTTAATGTGTCCTTGTTGAATAAAAGTATTCATTTATTTTAAAAAATCTAACTGACCTTATTTTTGAACGGTAATGTACAAATATGCCATATGGAGACTTGTTTTTAATTTTTTTTTTAAACACACACTTCACCCTTAAAAGTTTAGTTCACCCAAAAATAAAATCTGGTCATTATTTACTCACCCTTATGTCGTTCATTCTGCCAAACATCTCCTTTTGTGTTTAATGAAAGAAAGAAAATCATACATGTTTGTAATAACATGAAGGTAAATAAATGACAACTGTTATTTTCGGGTGAACTACCCTTTTAAGATACAATAAAGTGTTTCTCAATCCTGGTTCTAGAGGGCCCCCAACAGTCAATTCAGGTCATAAGCCCTATTCGGATGGGACTGTTTTACAGGGAGTCGTTAGAGAAATTTGTTTCACAGACATACTTTGCGATTTAATCCCGTCTGAATCTGCCACGTCTGTGTTTTTCTCACAAAACCTCTGTAATAATTCCACTAATCCTGTCCGAATGCGAATGTCTGTGATTTTTTTTCACAACACATTTTCTTGTGTTTTGGGCAATGTGAACAACCGTAGACTAGGGGTGTTGAAATTAATCACTGCATCGCGATGCGGACGTGGAGGATTCTGCATCGATGCAGTAATAGATTGTAATCGATTATAGCCTACTGATGTCATTCGCATACGCGCTTATCACGCCAGTATTAAAAAATGTACCCACTATTTTTAAATTCGAGATCTGGGCACACTTTTGGAAAAAACAAGTTTATAGTGGCACATGTGCGCTAGAGACAATCGCGGCGGGCTTCATTGCACAGAATATGTGCGCTGTGAGACACGTGTGCATTGCTTGACTTGTGTTTCCACTCACTGTTATTTCAGTGTTTTTCTTTAGATATGCTTTCATTTATGCCGTTTGGAATGCAGTACGTATGAGATGCTCGAAACACACTTTGTGCACTTTGTGTTTGTTGTCCTGAAGCACGGCTGTGGTTAAATGCACTTGCATCTCCGAATACTTTTATGATACGAAATTGATGTAGGCCTAAACACAGTCAGTTATGTTTTCAGAACAGGACAAAACATCTGACATGTCGAAATAGATCTGTGCATTTGTGTGAATGCAGCCTATTAACCTGTGTCTATGATCTCATCAGTAATCAAACAGCAATTATGCGGAGGAAAAAAGAAAAACCCAGAAGTACTTTTTGTTTATCACTTGTAATTGTCCTTTTCCCCCTTTATTACTTTATATTTGCTTGTATGTTTTGAAGCTATATTTAGTTGGTTAAATTTTTTAAGGTTTTTTTTATTTATTATTAATTATTTTAAAAAGTAGCCTGCTTATATAATTTAATAAAAATTCACAAAATAAATTTGATATAATCGTGATGCATCGTGATACTGAATCGAATCGTTGACATGATAATTGTAATCGGATCGCATTGTGAAACCAGTGACGATTCACACCCCTGCCGTAGACGCTCTTACTACTGCGCACATTTTTTTTTATATGTTTGCCTCCCAGCAAAGAAATAAAAAATAAATAAAATCAAGAGCCAGATCACGTAAACTGTTAAGACTGGCTACTGTAATATCAGTCAGGTAAGATAACTCAGCTTCATTCCCGCACTCAATTACATAATGTTTTAATTACATATGTACCTTTACGAAAATTAAACATGGTTAAAAAAAAAAAAAAAAGTAAAAGTAACCAAAAATTAACCATAGCTTTGCTATACTAGCCATAGCTGAACTATGGTATTTGTAGTAAAACTGGTTATACTAATGGTAATCAATCCAAATGACTACACACAATGCACACAATGCATACAGAGCACGTGATCTCTGCAACAGCCCAGTGTACAAAACTGACCCTCCCACATCTGTTATAAACACGGAGATATTAGTCCCGTCTGAATTGGTACATGAAAATCAGAGACATTAGGTGATAAGAATCGACATGCTTGAGAAACATTTCTTATTATCAAAGTTGTAAGCAGTTGAGATGCCTAATATTTTCGTGGAAACATTTTGTGGAAACAGTGATACATTTTATATTCTTTGATGAATACAAAGTACAAAATAAGAGCATTTATTTGAAATTTAAATATTTTGTAGCATTATAAATGTTATTCTGTAACATTTTTAGAAACATTTCTTATTATCAAAGTTGAAAGCAGTTGTGATGCCTAATATTTTTGTGGAAACATTTTGTGGAAACAGTGATACATTTTATATTCTTTGATGAATACGAAGTACAAAAGAAGAGCATTTATTTGAAATTTAAATATTTTGTAGCATTATAAATGTTATTTTGTAACATTTTTAAAATCTTTACTATCTCTTGATCAATTGAATGTGTCCTTGTTGAATAAAAGTAAATCTATTGGGCAAATGTCCCCCATTTTTCTTATCGTTGCTACATCCCTGCACAGTCAGTCCCCCGGATTAACCTGGGGTTAAGCACAGAAGGGCACAATAGTGATAAAAGATCCACATAAAATCATGAGAGAAACCAGATGGCAGATGACGTTGAGTACAGAAACACAGTCAGGCATTGTTTTCTAAGCTGAATGTTTTTACCTTGTCAGACAGGTAAATCCAAATGAAAGGAGGAAAACCAGTGGAGCAAGTCTTCCTGTTTTTCTACATACCTTTCTCCAAGGACACACTAATTACAAGCCTACAGAGACACACACATAGTTTGCTACACAGCTAAATTGAGGACAACATCAGGCCTCTGTTTTAAGATGGAGCAGTGCAGGGTGGGATCAACACTGACTGACATGCCTATACCATTCTGACACACTTTTATCTCATCACTGCATTCGTAGGAATGTGAAAACGCCTTGAGATCTCACACTTAACATTAACACGTGTGGTCAGCTGACTCATGAACCCGCAGCAGCTGAACGCTGCGTTAAGCACAGCTCACCTTAGGTGCAAGCTAGAGGTCTGCGTAGGACTATTTTTTTAGTCCCGCTCCCGCAAGGTTATATTCCGCACCCACCTGCTCCCGCTATATATTCACTCTTTGCTCACCCGCTGTCCGCTTAGAATAATTTTCTTCCCGACCGACCGTTCCCGCTAAATTTAGATCTCTTTTCCAGATCTCACATTTAAATTTCCGCTACTGAAAGAAAGAGAGA
>NW_015633548.1:976482-976761 GCF_001515625.1 Sinocyclocheilus rhinocerous
GCAAGGTTCTATTCCGCACCCACCTGCTCCCGCTATATATTCACTCTTTGTTCACCCGCTGTCCGCTTAGAATAATTTTCTTCCCGACCGACCGTTCCCGCTAAATTTAGATCTCGTTTCCAGATCTCACATTTAAATTTCCGCTACTGAAAGAAAGAGAGATAGGCTAACAAATAAAAGTGTAGTCTGCACAAAATTGTAGGCTATTTTATTCGTCTTGTGAAGAGTCTTGAATTTATTGACTTTGACTTGAATTTATATTAATTATCTTAAGACACA
>NW_015633548.1:976904-990757 GCF_001515625.1 Sinocyclocheilus rhinocerous
AAATTTGTTTGACATTTTTCTGTTAACACAGTAGGAAAAGTGTCGCAGAGAAAAATAAATAAATACGACATCTGTCATTTAAAATTATAGGCTAAGCAAAATATAAACAAAACCGAGTTGAGCATCCACACTTTGCTCCATCCTTATTCTGCTCTGTCACTCATCGACAACCTACCTGTTCTGTCTGAGGGCCGTATATTTACCACCGGTACAGCCTGCTCTGAGCATCGTTATGCACATGCTGCGCACAGACCCCGCAAATAAACCAAGTAGAAAGCATGCGTGCAGCGCACAATAAGAATAAAGAACAGATATGCTTTTCTGCATGGACGTCGGGAATGGGATATTGTTAGACCGCCCGCTCCCGTTCAAATTACACCAGAGTTACCAACCGCTACCGCGTTTTATTTGGGAATTTAATCCCGCGGCGCAAAAAATCTGGTCGGGAATGCAGACCTCTAGTGCAAACCATCGTCAGGAGGCCACACATTCATTAGGTGGATTATATATTTATTATGCACATAACTATAATTACTACGTAATATGGAAAGTTAAAACTATTATCAGACATTGATATAATTTCTTTAGAAAATATCAAAATGTCAACTGCTTTTTAATATGAGATCTTGTCATTAAACCTAATCAATGGCTGGTAGTTGTGCAAATTCATTGTGGGCAAATTGCTCCATTCTCTCAATTTTGATGGGTGCTTCTCCCAACAGTTGGTTTCAGATGTTCAATTGGATTCAAACACAAACTCATATAAGGCCACTTCAGAACGTGCCAGAGTTTTATTTTCAACCATTTTTAAGTGTTTATTGAGGCCTGTTTTGACTCATTATCCTGCTGGAGAACTCAGGACTTATGACTTGATTACAGATCTCTAACACAGGGCTGAATGTTCTGCTCTAAAATGACTTAATAGACCTCTGATTTTATGATGCCATGCACAGGTTCAAGGTATCCAGTGCCAGAGGCAGCAAAACACACCAAAACAAGAGTCTTCTTGCATTTTCTACCATGAAGACCATTTTCATTCAGAGGGTGACAGGTGGTTGCAAACTGTTGCACCTTGTGAACTTGGATTTGTTTTATAGATTCCCTTGGTTCTTTCTATACCATTTGCACAATCTTTCATTGTAATCTTGAAATAATATTCTTCCCACTGCCATGTCCAGAGACACTGGTTATAGTCCCATGAACCCTAAACTTCTTTACAGTGAACACTTCTCTTCAATTAATCTGGCTGAATAAGTATGGAATACTTACCATAAAGTTGTAAACACTGGTGAAACTATTCAGGGAAGAATTATCAAATCAAATATCTCCCAAGAATACCAATAATATTATCCAGGCATTTTAGGATATCTTTGTACTAGTGTTGTCAAAAGACCTGATATTTGGTACTAAAAAAATTAAAATGTTACGGTACCAGGTTTTCTGAAGTACCGGTGGTACGAGTACCCGGTTCTTGATGCGCTATCCGGAAGCTATCCTCTTCGTAAAAGCACTGAGACATGGCGACCTCAATAGGAGGAAACGCATCAAACTAACAAAACACCTTAAAGACCGACACCCCGATCAAACGAAAGAGTTCAAGCAGGTAAGTTTCAATTAAATTTTTTATATTTATAGCTTCTGTTATGAATATTACTCCATAATTTAATTTGAATGTCGGATTGAAATAAACATCGCTGTTAGCATATACGTAGTTGTGTTGTCAAAAGACCTGATATTTGGTACTAAAAAAATTAAAATGTTACGGTACCAGGTTTTCTGAAGTACCGGTGGTACGAGTACCCGGTTCTTGATGCGCTATCCGAAAGCTATCCTCTTCGTAAAAGCACTGAGACATGGCGACCTCAATAGGAAACGCATTAAACTAACAAAACACCTTAAAGACCGACACCCCGATCAAACGAAAGAGTTCAAGCAGGTAAGTTTCAATTAAATTTTTTATATTTATAGCTTCTGTTATGAATATTACTCCATAATTTAATTTGAATGTCGGATTGAAATAAACATCGCTGTTAGCATATACGTAGTTAATCGTAAGCATAAGCGCGGCTAATGCTAATATAATGAGCATTAGAATTAAGTTTTTAATGCTCCTATAACTTTTATTAATGTAAAAAACAGGAAGACATAATGATATTTACTATTTGTACACACCAGAGGCTTTTAAATGAACTGTTTATCCAAAATATGCATTAAGAGAATGTACAAATGTATGGTTAACAGTTTTTAAGTCATATCAGTCCGTCAGAAAAGCTTTTTTTTTTTTTAGTTAGTTAGTTGTTATACTTGGCTGAATAACTCTAGCAGGTTTTTAAAGCCCTTTAAAATTAAATATGAACACAGTTTGGATTAAATAAAAGTACAGCGAAATTTTTATCTCCTGTATAGACTTTACAATGACTTCATGTTATCTAACATGAGTTAGATCTAGTAACATCTTACAGTGAGTGAACAATATATTTTTAACAACATTCATTAATGTTTGTGAATGTACAAACACTTGATCATTCATGTTTGTTCATTGTGCATTAAATAATTTTAACAGACTGAACTTGATTTATGTATTAGTAAATTTTGAAATTAACCCCAAGAAGAATAATTGCTATATAACTATTGTTTATTGTTAGGTCATGTTATCTAAATAATGGAATCTTACTGTAAATTGTTTTTAATACTACAGTTTCCATCTATTTGATATACACTTAATATATGTAATCTTATCTAATTAATTTTTGTTTAACGTTATTAATAAAAAATAATGTTGTTAAAGTAGCATGTTTTTGTGTTTTGCTTTGGTACCGAGAACCGTGGATTTTCACTGGTATTGGTACCGAATACTGAAATTGTGACACCACTACTTTGTACAACAAAAATGATTTCAGTTCTTTATAAAGCTTTAAATTCCACTGCAAACAAAATTGCATGTGATGACAAAAATGTATAATTGAACACTTTTTAGCAATAAATGGTGCCTCATTGGTATTAAATGCAATAAAACTGATACTCAACTGCTGAAAACATGCCTTAATTATTTTAACTAGAATTTTACTTGTATTGACTCTGTTTGATCGACGTGAAGATTCCTCTGATTGAAAAAGCACTCTTATAAACTTTGAGATATCTACCAAATATCAGTAGAACTGAATGAAAGAATTCAAGGATGAAGAGGATACCTGACGTAGAGGGAGCGTTTCTCACTGGTGCGGAGGGAGCCGGAGCCAGAGCTCATGCTGCTGTTCATCATCTGCTCCCTCAAGTCGTGGATCTTGGACTCAAAACGACTGTATTCTGGAAAGAGACAAGGCACACAATCCATCAGCAACACCTATATTTACAGTGATATTCCGGGCTTTGCTCCAGGTTTTATGAGTGGAGGTGCTTGAAGCGCAGGGCAGAGAAGGAAAGCTCAGCAGCTTATTGAGAACTGATTAATGACCTGGAGAACAGATGGATATTAATCATATATCTGCATGAGCTATACGCTAATATCTCCTGCCAGATAATTAATTATGCATATTAATTAAGTAGAACATGCACTATTCGTATTCAGTATAAAGGAATGAAAACCTCCAACAAACGTCGGGACTAGACTTGTGCCGGTATTCGGTAATGCGATATATCACGGTAATTAATATTAGAGGTCGACCGATTCATCGGTTTAGTCAGTGAGAGTCACCTGTGTGTGGGATGGTCAAAGGAGATGAATCCCTGGAACTTTTTCCCCCGTCGAAAAAGACGGTTTTGATTATATTTTTGATTAATTAATAGCTGTTGATTATTTTAGGCTCACTTAAGTGACTGTATTTTTTTTTTTCATTTATAGGGATTTTTTTTTTTTTTAAAGAAAATAATTTATTTTTGTTTTATTTAGCCTGACATGTTTACTGTTCCAAAATGTTCTATATGTTTCTTAAAAATAAAATGTGTTCAGTGGGAAAAAAAAGTTTTTTTTACCCAGACACTTAAAAATATTTTAGAGCTGTAATCGCAATACCGTGAAACCGTGATATTTTTATCTAAGGTTATCATACCTTCAGAATCTCATACCGGCCCATGCCTAGTCGGGACCATAATCATTTTACACAGTGAACAAGGCTCTCGTTTTAGGGAGCAGCACTGAAGCATGATGGCTGATTGTTCGGCGGACTTTTAATTAAACGTGTACACCTCTGCTGCAGTGTGGTCAGGCAACTCACAAGCTTAGCAACCAAATTACACACTGAAATGCACGAGCAAACAAGGATAACGTATAGCCAAGGAAAGACTATTGTTTTCTTAAGCACTGGGATTTACCTTGTAAGTCCAATATAGATCATCCATAACAAAGACTTTATGATTTTTAACCTTATCCGTAACCTTGTATCCAAGGATCAAAAGTCTACCTTCCAAATCTTCCAAAAAACAGAACCTGAGGAAGGAATTCTCATTTTTATGAGAATATGAGAACTTGAAAACTCATAATAGCAGTAACTCCAAGTCTAAAGCTCAACGCAAAGTCGAAACTTGGACTTCATTGTCAGCAGAAACTGCGCCTGCAGGGAGCTCGTCTGTAAACGCCCTGTCTATCACAAACGGGTTAACAACATGCTGGAATGACAGGGCAAGGTAAAGTAACCTGACACCACCTGCCTGTAACCAGGGGAACACCCCAGCAGAGAGTTGGAAGGAAATGGCTTGACAAACTTCTTGAAAAAACAATTATAGCAAAAAAAGAGAAGCTAAATGTACTGCATTAGAGAGAACCTTGTTTGCATAAAGCTTAGTATTCTAATTAGACATCACTAGCTTCAAATTCACTGCACTCATCTGATAAAGAATAAAGTAGAAAGTAAATTCACCCCACTGGTCAGACACTCTACGGGTAATACAATACACATATGACAGACGACACAGACAGCTGGGTCCTCTCAGCCTGTCAGACACACAGTTCACAACATTCAAAGGCTAATGCTAAAGCGCAAGGTCTTCGTTGTGACCCGTCAACACAAGATCTGGGGAGAATCTGGGCCAGCTCTGCCTCACACTCACATGGCCTCACTTGCCTTCATTATGTGCAGGGCTTTTATTTTTGGGGAGTGGGGATTGGCTGCAGGCTGCCTCTTTGTCAATGCAGTTACATAATATTGCAGCCATGTGCTTTCAATGTGAAAGCATGTATAGGCACTAGGTTATGATTAGTACAGCCCTCTTAACAGGCATGCAAGTTAGTACCACAAACAAATTTTCTTTACCGAGTTCTGATTATTTCAACTGATTTCTGAATTAATGAGCAATATGTAACATCTCACAATTCCATGTGAAAAGACATTTTAGTATAATGATGTACAGTGTGAAAAAAATGCATATTTCTTTTTGTGATTTGCTAAAGACTAGATTTAACAGTGTCATTAAATTATTAGTTTTTGAAGATTACCTTAAGTGAGCATTAGATGACAGCAAAGCCGACCACTACGGGTCGATATACAACCAATACTCATAAATAAAATAAAAAAATTAATAATATCAGTCAGTAGCCAGTATAGTTCAGACATACTATACATCCTTAAAAAAATAATATAATAGATATACTATACATTTCTAAAAACAATTATATAATAGATATACTATACATTACTAAAAAAAAATTTTTTTTAATTAAATAAAAATAACATCCCGAAAAAAGAACTAAACTGCATGAAACAATTATTTTATTATGCCAAAAAACAAAAACTTGTTTGAAAAAATTATTTTTTTTTGTTTCGAATTTTCATCCTTATTTTGGTGTCCAGATTCTTTAATGTTTTTTTTTTTGTTTTTTTTAACATGGAGCTATAACAGCTATTTTGCAAATGAACAAGTTTCGGTTGCTCTTAGTGTTCCAGTGCATTATGTATCGATTAGATAAAAAAGATGCAACCTGAAGTAGTGACAATTTTTCTGCATCGTTACGTACATTCAAGTTAAATTAATTATTGAAAATAAAAACAAATGCAGTCTGGGGACTTCAATCTACTCACTGGTTGTTGATTGGATGAAGGCAGATCCGAATGTGAGGTTACAGCTGATTGTAAGGAAGGGGTGGCGTTAAGTGGAGGAAATGATTGGATAACTCCGTCATTTCACCGCCAGATTGATTTATAACATTCATTACAAGGTCAAAAAACGATTTTAAATTTGCAATAAGTTTGCAATCAGATCAATAGCATGAAATTTGAAAATATATAGGGCAAATTTTCTTTTAATGGTTTAAAATATATAAGGTGTAATTTATGTCCTTAACATGGAATGCAAGGCCAAATAAGAAAATGTGTTGTGAACGTTTGTCCCTGCTAGAAACAAATGCAGTTCAAGTTCACTCACTGTCCCCTAAGTTAATGTATGACAAGAGGAGTTCAAATTTGAACAGAAGCCAGTCTACAAATAGACTCTGTTTCTTTCTTACACACACACACTCAAGTAAGAAGCCATAATGTCTCTCATATTTCTGGTTCCCACCTAATTCAATGAGCTATTCTGGCACAAATTAATGTGTCACTTCTATTTCTATGTAGACGTAAGAGCCCTTGGGAGGGAGAGGCAGGCCATTTATACTCCAGGAGCATCTGACTAAGGAGGAATATGGGGGAGAGCATGCCGAAACAGATAACTTACACGGCAACATTCCTGTCATTGCTCACATAGACACCAGAGAATGAACTATGCACTGACATACTAAATATTAGTTACAGTGGTTATTAATGCACTTCAAATCTTGTCAAGGTCTATAATTGATTTCCTATCCTCTGTGCCAGTCAGATGTATCCACGTTTTCTGATTAGTGTTTACAGCTAATTAACACCATCTTTGACATGATGTTTTTGGTCTAGAGAAATTATTTGAAAGTGTCAAATCATAATAAAGCAGCAGCAACACATTTAACATAAGATAAACAATATTACAAAGTTTTGTGTTGTAGTTTTCACTGAACTACAAAATGACAGTAATGTTTAGCATTTTTAGGTTAAGTGACTTCCTGAATGGGCCCTTCCCTGCACCTGTCCTCCTGATCTCTGCAGGAAGCTCCATATAATAACGCATTGAACAAACATGACGAAGAAACGGCAGGCCTCAAAGAGCAAATATACCGGATCATTCTGACAGAACTAAAGTTTAGTTCAAAGGTGAACTACCCTACTCTTCTTACTGAATGAAAGCACCATATTGCTTATGATAATATAAAATATTTATCACTAAATGACTTACTGCTGCCTTTTGTCGTGTTTATGGTTTGAATATAAAACATTTCTCGAGAAATCCTCGAGCAAACAGTTTACCTGTGTCGCGCAGCAACACAAACCTTCACTGACTTTAAACGTATTAGGCTAGAAACAACCTTCATGACGTCAGCCCAACGGCTGAGCAGCTTCATAATTGTTTTCATGACTTTTATTAATCTTTAAACGCACTACACTATGTTGAACATGTAACTCGAGACAACAGAAATCCATTGTGAACACAAACAGCGACGCTTTCCCTTTTCAGCACAGCATGTTGAAGCACATAAAGCAATTATACTGCCAGTTTAACGTATAATAAAACCACACTGTGTTTTCCATACTTTACACAGATATTTCCTGAAAATACTCTATGAATATGAGTTGAGGTGATCTTACCCGGCGGCGTCTAAAGCGCTGTGTTCAGCTCAACCTCTCGTTGTCCAGCTCACTCCAAAAACATTTTAGGTAACTTAAGATAAAACGAGTCAAACAATGAAGAATAAACTAGCGAGCCGCACATCGGCGTGAGGAGGAAAATGTCGTTTTCTTAAGTTTCGAATCGACACGAAAGGTAAATAAATAGTAAAGAGTTTAATGAAAATGTGTCGGTCTGTCCTGCTTCGCTCCTCCCAATCCAAAAGCGGCACCTTCTTCTTTAAAACCGAGTCTCATTCGCGCTCGAGACGCGGGATTTCAATCCGTCCCGCTCACGCGACCAGCGCGCGCTTATTCCATATCTCCTGTCAAAGAGACTCTTGTGATCCAGCAGATGAAACCTAACCCTGCGCCAAAAATAAGCTTTCAAGCGGTAAAGTCAGGCTCTTCCGTCACTCTGTGGTTTTCAGTCCATTTAATTCTTTTCCCCCTCTTTTTTTTCTCTCAGGTTGATCCCTCCCACTTCTGGCACAGTTTCACCAGTCTATGGTTTCACCCCAGTACTTTCATTCAAGCGAGTGAACTAGTGTTGGGAAGTCCGAATCATTTCAGTGAGTCGGTTCTTTTGAACAGTTCATTTCAAAGACCCGGATTCAGTGATTCTTTTACGTCATCGCACGGCTCCTGACACCCGGTGTGGCACATTAAAACGTACCGATCAAGCCACACACACACAGGCCTATTTCCGATTAGTTTCGTTAATAAAAGTAATAATAGGCATCCAAGACTCCTAGTTCAATTAGTTGCAGCCGTGATTCATCTTATAAACAAATATTTAGAATCTAAATATCATTTGCGGCAATGAATTGCTTATTGTGAACCAGTTCAAATAATTCTTTAAAAAGATTCGACTCAAATAATGATTCATTCCAGTGAATTCCAAGAAACTTCAACACAGTCACGCTGTTTCTATGCATAGATCTGGATAAAGCTTTATTATTGAACACTTCACTGAGCAGAGTATGTCAAACAAAAATCTGCCCCCTTAATTCTACAAAAGCCAACCAATCATCAGTCACTGAATGTCCTCATTTGCAAATAAGGATTCTTTCTCATAAAACTAGGCGAGGCTAAGTAGTTCACCTTTCTTAAAGGGACATGCAGTAGTATGCCGTTGTGATGGAGTGATAACAGAAACAGGCAAGACACAACAGGCACACATGGGTGTGTGAAGAAAGCGAGAGCAGTTTGGGGTCTTGATGCAATAATCTCACATAATATTTCTATATTTCTAAGTAAAAAGGTGATCTTTTCTTAGAATCACACTTTAAATGATTTATTGCTCTTAAATGAATCATTGCATATTTTAAGACCCTATAAAAAGCTAACTTGCATGCATCAGCTCAAATCTCTTGTCATTGTTAATCTCATGCATTGTCCTCTAGGGAGCACATTTTCTTTTGCAGTGACAAACATCATGGATACACACTGAAAGAGCCACTCTACCTTCTGGTCTGTACTGGGCAATGATGGTCACCGTCTGTCCAGCCCTCTTCAGTGCAGCAGCAGCCTGCTCATGGGTAGCATTGCGCAGGTTTACACCATTCACCTGGGACAATACCATGGTAACAGATTAAAACAACAACCCCCACACGCCACACACTCACGCAAATCACATGATGCAATGCCAGCTCTAAGACTTCATACCAATTTAAGGAGCAGATTGTATTAGGAATCATGAAAAAATCCATTCCTCTTTCTTTCCATATAATATACACTGAAGAATATATATGGTTGGGGTCAGTACGATTTTTTTTTTTGTAAAGAAATGAATACTTTTATTCACCAAGGATGCATTATATTGATTGAAAGTGGGAGTAAATCAATACTGTTCTTTCTATTCATCAAAGAATCCTGAAAAAATTTTGGTTTCCACAAAAATATTAAGCAACACAACTTTTGACAACAGTTATAATAACAAATATAATAAATAAACAGCAAATCAGCATATTAGAATGATTTCAGAAGGATCATATGACACTGAAGACTGGAGACTGGAGCTTTGCAATCACAGGTATAATTACATTTGATAAAATATGTGACCATGGACCACAAAACCAGTCATAGCTAGCACAGGTATTTGTAGCAAGACCCAACAATACATTGTATGGGTCAAAATTATCGATTTTTCTTTTATGCCAAAAATCGTTAGGATATTAAGTAAAGATCATGTTTCATGAAGATATTTTGTAAATTTCCTACTGTAAATATATCAAAACATAATTTTTGATTAGAAATATGCAATGCTAAGAACTTAATTTGGACAACTTTAAAGGTGATTTTTTTCAATATCTTGATTTTTTTGCACCCTCAGATTCCAGATTTTCAAATAGTTGTATCTCAGCCAAATATTGTCCTATCCTAACAAACCAATTTAAAAAAAAATGACCCTTATGACTGGTTTTGTGGTCCATGGTCACATATGTATAAAATATATTAAAATTAAAAACAGTCATTTTAAATTGTAATACTATTTCACAATATTTCTGTTTTTACTGTATGTTTGATTAAATAAATGCAGCCTTGGTGAACATAAGACTATGGAAGCTGGTTTCCACCACGGGATAAAAAATAAAAAAGTCAGAATTGGGAGATAAAATATTGCAATTACCCTTTAAATAGTTTTATTCCATGGCGGAAACTGGCTTCCATATAAGACACTTTACAAGACACGTCTTGTAATTTTCACTATTTGAACACGAGTGTCATGGACAGTTACTGACCGATAGGATGCGGTCTCCTCTCCTCAGCTCTCCGCTCAGGTCGGCTGGCCCACCTGCCAAGATGAAAGACACGAAGATGCCCTCTCCATCCTCGCCGCCCACAATGTTGAATCCCAAACCTGTGGAACCCTTGTGCAGCAGGATCTTCCGCGGCTCCCTGCCAAGCAGAACCACAGTGTCAGAGATCAGGATGGACTCGGATCACCACAGCAGCAAGGAGAGGACGAAAGACAGACATGTATGTGCAATGAAAAAATAAATATAGAGGAAAAACCACATTAAGAAGTGAGAGTGGGGTGGTTTTTAGACATGTTTCAAAAATATTCCCAAAGCTTCATTCATTCCAGACTGCAGCAAGAAAGAATGAGAATTCAGAGGGCAAAGGAACAATAATAATATTTCAGTCTAGCCAGAAGGTAAATTATTATTTTGCATTTCGTTTTCCTCCTGTCGTTTACAGTGAGCGGAAATCGAGATGAACAGATTCATGAGAGCACACAACGGTCTAGTCACGACTAGAGGAGACTGGCAAACTTTCATCCACAACAAAGCTAAACAGCAAGTGCTCCAGATTTGTTCCAGAAATGAGCGCTAACACATACACACCGATAACTAACACACTTTCACACTCGGGCACAAAACGCGTTCACACATTGAGCTCATCCCTGCCTTGTGCAGGACTGCGGTACTGTTTTAGCAGCCGTGATTCATCAGCAGGCAGAGAGGCATTCCAGACTGCCCAGATCTGGCACACCAGCAAGACTCAACTACATTCAGCAGCCGTCAAAACCCCTTTCCGAATGTACTGCAGAATAACACACGAAAACCAGTTCCCTAAAATGCAACACACATCCACGTTTGTAGTGACAGCTCCCAGCTTTCAGCAGTGCAGTACGCATGTTTCTCATTAGAATTCTGCACTACCACAGAACTCGGCTGGCTCTCGACATGAGCCATTCCACCTCCATTGCCCATGGTACAGCTTTATGATGCTGAAAACAGCACTTTTATGTGAGCGGATGACTTGTGCTTTTAGGAAGTGTTTTGTGCATATATGAAACATACATAATGAACATATAGACTGGAGTGTGAATCAATTTACTGAGAACCTTATGTCCATAAATTTAATGAAGGTGGTAAACAGATTTTAATCACCTTTTTTTAGCTCCATTTATTACATGACACACTGTAAAACCATGGCCTCCACAACAGCTCCCTGCCTTCTGCCTCTCTGATGAATCTTTTGTACACAATGTTATTTTTTTAGTTCCTCTCTATTGCAGTCTGTCCCTGCTGTAAGCTGACAAATTGAAAATGCTCTCACACACACACATACATGCTAAACATCTGTGATTGATTACCTGCACATACTGGAACCAGAATTAATTTCATTTGGTTATCCTGTTTTGAACATGCAATGTAGAGGTTGATACTTTACAAACAAACATTATAATTAACCTGTTAAAACCCTGAAGAAATGCCAGAAAGGGTTGTAAATAATTTGAAAACTGAAAATGTTTGCACCCTTGTAGTTCAAGAAATTGAATTTCCACAGAAAACTGAAATGAAATGAAGATGAATTTAAATGCCATTGGCAATGGGTTCCGGGAAATGAAGTGTTGTACTACCCTGCTTCTACCATCAGGCATACAAACCTTCAAAGCTTTTTTCAAGAAAACTTTGTCAAGGCAAGGCATTTTTATTTCTAAAGCACATTTAAAAACAGCAGCGGCTGACCAAAGTGCTGTACAATCTAAAAACTTAAAACGATCAAATACACACTAAAAGAAAATACAATACAATAAAACAGATAAACTAAACTAAACTAAACTAACTCAAGCCAATATTCAAAGTTTGTTTTCACAAACATTGCTTCTATAAAGCATTCTATTCTATACATTCTAGCTAAAAAAAAAAGTCATATGAATTTCTTTGAGTTTCCTTAAATTCAAATTCAAATTGCAATTCTATGTTTGCTACCTCAATTTAAATTTAATTTATTTCTGAATGGCACACAACCTGGATACCAAATGCTTTGTTGATTAAATACTAAGATCAGGTTGATTAAATAATAATCAGAAGTAATAAAATGAATGAAAACAGAGGCATATGAAACTGATTTTATGTGACCTGAGTTAATTAAAGGCAATTATTATTAATGTCTAGATCAAACACTTATTAGGTCTAGTAATAAATGTTTGTACTAAATTAAGTGAACATATGCTTTTATTAAAAAGATGGGAGATTAGTACTAAGAATTTATTTCAAATTCATACCTTTTATACCAAAGCAAATAAAGAAATTAACAGCAAATATGTTGCTATTGCAGAGCTGTACAATTCACAGTTTCCCGGTGCACAACAAGATAAAGCAGTTATCAGATGCAAACAGTCACTCACTCAAACCACCACCTGGACCTACTGTACCTGTTCATGAGGGTGATGCTTGTCCGGCCTCGTCTCTCTACATTGGACTTTACCATTGGCAAGGAAGACGAGATGTTAACAGTGAACATGGTGCCTGCCACTAGCTACCCAGCAGGGTTATGAAGAAAATTATCCCAGGACTCTGTATCTCAGTCCAGACCAGCGGTGAATGCCGTATGTGTATATGTGTGCTTTCTCTAAGTGTAGGGGGAGTGATGGGAAACAGCACCACATCGCCTGTCACGCTGTCACCCCTGCAGCAACAGGGTAAGACTTAACTCTTACCAAGCCACTCCAACCACATTACCAAGCCACTCCACTCTTACCAAGCCACTCCAACCATCCAACACAATAACACATCCTTGATTTTGAAGTTATCGATCAGGAATTGATTGGATCATGAAAAGTAGCTTATTCGTAAATGACTATCTTGTTGTATCTGCATGTGAAACAAAGTCTAAGAAGCTATTTATTTGGGTAACATTATGCAATAGTTCATGTGGCCTAAGTGATGCCAGTGCACAAGGAAAGTTGCTTCAGAGGAGAGAGGAAGTTACTTTTTTTTTGTAATTAAAAATGAGAAAGACTGTTGATTTTCTTTGCAATAACTTGCAAAAATGAATTGGTTAATATAAGACCAAAATGTGCATTAAGAGAGTAAAAGTTGTCTATATTGTAAATATTTTATCTCATCCACCCTATTTTGCAAAGTGGAGGGTAACCAGTGTGTTTGCATTATGAAAATACATTAGAATAATAAAAGAAATACCTGTTTGCAATATCAAGCAGCATAATGAGCTATTTTGTACAGCTAAAAATAACTAAGAGCAACTGACACCAGAAGCCTCAAATATTCAAGTCACAAATGACCGTGCCTGTTCTTATGTTAAGAACAAGGTGGATATGGCGGATATCAACTTTTGTAGAGTGTTTATTGTTGTCACTCCTTCTCCAATAATCTCTATGGCATATGTGCCCCCCCCCCCCCCAATCACACACCCCCCCCAAATCTTGGG
>NW_015633548.1:990773-1000136 GCF_001515625.1 Sinocyclocheilus rhinocerous
ATCACAACCACCACGCCAACTTTGTGGCACAGGATGAAATTTCCCGCCCTCATTGAAGGATGACCACAAGGCTCAGAGGTTTACAGGGTTGCAATATCCCAGTGCAGTCTGTCTGCTTCTCTTTCCACTAAGTAATTGGCTCTGGTTGGGTGATTAATGGTGGACACAGTGGATACTGTTCTCCGGAAACACGCAGAGACATAATTCTCCCTGGAAAACATGTTCTCTTTGGCAGGATCACAGGCTCATGGCTTTCATAACTGCTATGGGCTGCTCTCTCTTCCTCTTTTCTCCACGTTTTCAAAGCTCTGGGTAAAACCACCGATCTCTTCCTCAGAACACACTACTTCAGTCCCATTTGACTTCATGCCAAGAGACGTTCAAGATATTTCCAGCCTCTCCGAGCAGCTAAGAATAAACCAAGCGTGTCAACAGTTTACAATCAGGTGCGTCACTGAGTAAAGCTGCCAAAAAGTACCCCTGTTCAATCATATTGAATCCCGCCTGTTATTTGCACAGTATAAACTAAACCTAATGACAAATGATGAAATTGCTTGACACTCATGTTGCTTTATTGACAATGATGTTGTAAAGATTTAGATTCTGAATTGTCAATGGCACTGAGAAATAGAAGCTTATATTTACTCAACTATATGGTTGCTTCAGCTGTAAGTTACCATGGTAGCTCAAATTAGTGCAAATGTATGTACTACTAAGTATTTGAAACATAACCATACATATAAACCAAATTTACCAAAACCTCTAACTAGGAATAATGGTTGAAATAACATGGCAGACAGATTAAATGACATAAATTCACCCTTCAAATGTTTGGACTCTATATGATTTTTTTTTAATGTTTTTTGAAAAAAGTCTCTTACTCTCACCAATGCAACATTATTTGATCAAATATCAAATATACAGTAAAAACAGCAATATTGCCAAATATTATTACAATTTAAAACAACTTTTCTATTTGAATATTTTTGAAAATGTAAAAAAAAAATCATTCAGAAATCATGATAATCTTATCATAAATATTCTTAATTTTTATTTATTTATTTGTGTAAACCATGCCATTTCTGTCAGGATCCTTTAATAGAAAGGTTTAAAAAAAAACTGCATTTATTTGAATTATTTTGTAACATTACAAATGCCTTTTTATCAGTTCAGTGCATCCTTATTGAATAAAAGTATTCATTTCTTAAAAACATTCATTCTCAATGAACCCAAATTTTTGAATTGTGTATATTTATTATATATTATAGAGAGATGTGAATAAATAAGTTCACAGCTGCTCTCCTGCATGAAACTGATCTTAACAATGAACGTTCCCATGGTGCCCTGCTTCACTTGCAAGACAAAAAATTTAAATTTCTGCCTCTCTGATTAATCTTTTGTACACAATGTTATTTTTTTAGTTCCTCTCTATTGCAGTCTGTCCCTGCTGTAAGCTGACAAATTGAAAATGCTCTCACACACACACACATACATGCTAAACATCTGTGATTGATTACCTGGAAATACTGGAACCAGAATGAATTTCATTTGGTTATCCTGTTTTGAACATGAAATGTAGAGGTTGATACTTTACAAACAAACATTATAATTAACCTGTTAAAACCCTGAAGAAATACCAGACAGGGTTGTAAATAATTCGAAAACTGAAAATGTTTGCACCCTTGTAGTTCAAGAAATTGAATTTCCACAGAAAACTGAAATGAAATGAAGATGAATTTAAATGCCATTGGCAATGGGTTCCGGGAAATGAAGTGTTGTACTACCCTGCTTCTACCATCAGGCATACAAACCTTCAAAGCTTTTTTCAAGAAAACTTTGTCAAGGCAAGGCATTTTTATTTCTAAAGCACATTTAAAAACAGCAGCGGCTGACCAAAGTGCTGTACAATCTAAAAACGTAAAATGATCAAATACACACTAAAAGAAAATACAATACAATAAAACAGATAAACTAAACTAAACTAAACTAACTCAAGCCAATATTCAAAGTTTGTTTTCACAAACATTGCTTCTATAAAGCATTCTATTCTATACATTCTAGCTAAAAAAAAAAGTCATATGAATTTCTTTGAGTTTCCTTAAATTCAAATTCAAATTGCAATTCTATGTTTGCTACCTCAATTTAAATTTAATTCATTTCTGAATGTCACACAACCTGGATACCAAATGCTTTGTTGATTAAACACTAAGAGAGTGACACTTGCAAGACAAAATATTTTAAATTCAATTTTAAAACTGTCAAAATCTTTGAATCAACCATTCTTGAATACTTATTATTTACATATTTAAATATACAAATAATTTTATTTAATGACTTTTATGTATTGAGTTATTTAATTTATACTGTATATCTATTATAGTTTGCAACATCAAACATAACCAGATAAACTGCAATGCACAGCTTTTCAAATTTGACTAACCAAGCAGTAGGTGACTAATAATAAAGGTTACTAATCCCCCCTCCCAAATAAAGACCATGCAAATGGTTGGTGTACCTCTACCCTTCAGCACTTTCTGTGCAAACAATTTTTTTTTTCTTTCCCAAAATTCCCAACCTGTATTTATCCGGCTTCATATTCACCCTGTTGTGCATGTGGCACTCTTTAGTCATGAAATACATCAAGTCTCACCAAGTGATGTAATGCACTGAATGGAAAAACAAACTCCATGCGTCATACAAGGAAGCCATTTCTGAAAACCATAATAAAACATGGTCAGAAATGGCCTGAACTATTTGAAATTTGAGATGGTGTGTTTATAGACATCTCTATGTCTGGCTTTGTGAGCGTCTCTAAATGCGTGTCCGTCATTTGTGAACATGAGTGTGCGAGCAGATTGTCATTAGCCTGTTCGACTGGCGGCATGGCCGATTGTGTTCTGAAATCCGAATGGTGGGTGGGAGATCTCCCCCGAATCTCCATAATGTATTCAGCTGGTAGAGAAGCCAAGAGGCCGTTAGTGTGTACTGGGTCAGATGGAGGGATCTAAATGTGTCCGTGACCACCATGCTAGTGTGGGGGAAGCACAGATGGGCAGAGGGCCTATCTGAGTCTCTCCTGTGACTCAGTCATGTACACACACACACACACTGGCAGAGTCCTCCAGGAGTGAACTGACACTGTACACCAACACAAAGTGTATATGCCTGTAAACAACTTTTATTAGCCTCTAGGGAGACCTCCAGGGTGATTGTGATAAGGTTCAGACTTACTTTGACAGCTTACTTTGGGACAGTGAAGAGCAAAGTGGGATAATAGAACACTATTTATGTACTTTGGTAGGCGTAGTCCTGAGTAGGTTTAAATATTGTACTGGATGTATGTGTGTGTGTGTGTGTGTGTGTATGTTTGGGCTGCATGTCAAAGGGAATGTGTGTTCATGTCAGCACATTATGACAGACTGTCTAAGTGTATCTGTTTGTGTGATGGGCATTGGCAGAGCACCTTGTGTGTGTATGTGTGTGTGTGTATGTGTGTTTGTGGCCTGCTTTCCCCCATTCAAATGAATCATGATAGCTTCAGGAATGTGCGCCACTATTCATTTGTAGTCTGACTGCAAGAATCAGCCTCTCACTTCCCAATACATTTATGGTAAGAGCAGGCCCTACTGTTTATATTTACATAACTGCAACAGAAGCCAAACATTCCTGTGTTGGTTCCATGAGTGTGTATTTATGTGTTGGGAGAATAATGAATCTTTTGTGACTGCTTCAGTCACACCTATGGTAATGCAACTATACACGCTGATGATGAGCATACAAACATACACGTGCAGGAGGACAGAATTGTTAAATACATTCATGATCACACACACACACATCCTTGTGGAAAAATAGCTCTGCATATAAACAAGCATCCTTCATATTGTGTTGAATGTTGTTCTAGTTTTTTTTTAGCACATTTCTATGCACTTGTATGGGTGCTGCTAGTGATCTCTGGATCAAAAAAAAGCATAGTGTCTGTGATGGTCTCTATATGGCTCTAGTATTTCAGTGTAAGCACATGGATTCTACCAGACCTAAATTGTAGGTTTATCTGTTAATAGTGCATACTTTTCAATAAACTGCATGATCGGTGGTATCGACAAGTGAGCTGCTGACGAGTTATGTGCTGAAGGTTAATATTAGGTTAATATTACTACTTACTTATAAGGCCCTTAAACAGTCTAGCTCCTGCATACCTAACTAGTCTTCTATCACGCTACAAACCATCACGCTCCCAATCAATAACCTACTCCTAAATGTAATGTAAAAACTTAATATTTTCTGTAAAGCTGCTTTGCAATGATTGGTATCGTGAAAAGCGCTATACAAATAAACTTGAATTGAATTTAATTGAATAGTGGTATGTAAAGTGGATGACCCATCCCAGACAGCCAGTCACAGTACATCACTCAGACTAAGACTGCTTCAGAGAGCACACACAACGAGTTATGTGCTGAAGGTTAATATTAGGTTAATATTACTACTTACTTATAAGGCCCTTAACGGTCTAGCTCCTGCATACCTAACTAGTCTTCTATCACGCTACAAACCATCACGCTCTCAATCAATAACCTACTCCTAAATGTAATGTAAAAACTTAATATTTTCTGTAAAGCTGCTTTGCAATGATTGGTATCGTGAAAAGCGCTATACAAATAAACTTGAATTGAATTTAATTGAATAGTGGTATGTAAAGTGGATGACCCATCCCAGACAGCCAGTCACAGTACATCACTCAGACTAAGACTGCTTCAGAGAGCACACACAAAACACCAGGACATTATATGGGCTGGTAAAGGAGGATGGCTTAGACTCACATATTATCTGGGATTATACATATGTACAAACTGGGCAGGGTACGAATTAGGGGGAGTTTGGGGGTGTTGAACACGCTATTGATTTGTCAAATAAAGTCAAAACAAAAGGCTGCAGGCTTCTTAAGTATATTTTAATAGCATTTTCAGTTTCAATAACCTAAAAAAAATGTGTATGTATGCGTTAAATAGTTGCATTTTCCCTAAAGAGAAAACAATAGTGGGCTACTTGAGTGCTTTGCTTTGGGATCATTATGGAATGATACCTCATGCTTAATTAGTGGCAATATTTATCACTTTATTGTAGATTTACATGTCACAAACTCATCATAAAAACCTTTACTCTTCTGAATAAAATGTCTTTAAGATGCTATGGTAGGAGCAGCAAAAGACTATTTACTTTAGGTTGGGCAAGATTAAAGAGACAGTCTAAAAAAGCTAAAAAAAAGAAAAGGACAATTCTGCCATCATTTACTCACGTATGACTTTCATCTGTGGAACACACAAAAAATATATATTTTGAAAGACTTTCACTGTATAGGTCTTTTTTTTTAAAAATATCTTCATAGTGACAAGTCATACAGGTTTGAAAGGACATGAGGGTGAGGAAATGATGACAGAAATTTCATTTTTGAATACTATCTCTTGAAACTATGTCTTTAAACCTGAACCGTCTGTGTACCAAAAGTAGCCACCTGTTTAATTTGCACACTGAGAATGCGACAGACACGACTAGACCGGGGTAAAAAGTTGAAAGCCCTCATTCATTTGTGACTCTTTTGACTCTAAAGGTGCCTAAAGGTCTGTTTACACCAAGACAAATATCCGGTATGAAAATTTGGTGCGATAAACATTTTAAATTGAATGAATGTTAATGTGTCTGTTCAGACAGCCACAAACATTTGCATGGCATCAATGCGACTGATTTTATTTGCATTTCATCTCACAGTGAATAAAACTGGCCATCCAATAGGATTTTTCTATCATTTGTACACGAGTGCATTTGAAAAGTGACATCTGAGTTAGTGACAGGGTTCCCACTTTCACTTTTTGAATCGATTTCCATGATTATTTTTCAGTTGTATTCCAGGAAATGTTGATTATTTTATAGATTGTACTCATAATTTCTAGCTGGTATTTTAGAGCCAAAGTATTAAAAAAGATTATATTTGTTGTAGAAATTTCCTTGTATGATTTTTACAGGTACAGAAATGTTTAAAAAATCCCCTGATACTTCCAGTTTTTTTCCAGGACTGAAGAAGTGATTGACCGTGAGTGAATAGATGAATCCATATACAGTTACATAGCGCATTGTGTCACAGAATAACTAATGCCGAGTTCACACTGCACGATTTTCAAACTCGTCGGATCGCCGTTGTTTTCACACTGCGTGACTATCTGGGGTAGCATTCAGTTGCTGCTGTGTTCACATTGCACGATGGATCGGCGACAGGGGGTTTCACACTGCATGACTTCACAATAGGAAGAATCGCCGACAGCTCCAGATATTTAGCATGCCAAATATTTCGCGGGCGTCACCGACGCGTCGGTGATTCCCTCAGATCGCGTCTTTGATCATTCACACTGTGTGATTGTCACTCGCGTGAACGAGCACCGATTTGCCTCAGATGTCGGGCATTTGTCGGCGATTTCGCAAAACCTGTCGGCGAGTGAAAAATCGGGCTAAAATCGTGCAGTGTGAACTCGGCATAAGGCTAACTAGGTGCCACCTACTGTTAGAAAGTAAATCTACATTTGCATTTAACCCATCTCCTTCCTGTACACATTGGTCTGAACAGACAAATCGTATGCGAAAATCGCATTAAAATAACATGCAGCGTTATTCTATGTGGTGACGTAATTTCACCTGAAACAGGAAGACATGGCGGGACAAATCGAGCAGCCCCGCCCCTTTTTTAAATTAGCCAATAGCGTTTTGTTTATATCTGCACGGGTCACTCAGAGCCGTTGAGCTCGGTAAAGCCGCATTTGACAGCCACAGTCTAATAGATTACCCCCCTAGATTCAATATGAAACTCTTAGTAAAATAAAATAGTGATCATAAATATGCTGAGGCTGCGTAGTTTTAAAAGTGTTTAATATATGCCGACTCGCGCATATGATCCGCTCCGTGCGATCGCGTCTCTGGACCGGAGCCAAAGTCAGACTGAGCGCTGCCGCGGTTCGCGTGACACAGCATGAAACCAGACCTCATTTGCCCCAATCTAAAGCATATTTACACTATGATTTTAATACCACAAGCTAACAACGTGCTTCATCTCCTCTACAATGTAAAGGAGTACGCGGCTCGAGGCAGGGAGCAGTTTCGCCTCAAGGCCTTACCTGTGTCACACTGCAGGTTGGGGGAAGGAGGGTGGCTGTGCGGGGCGGGGGGGTAACTGTCAGGTTAACTAGACTATGCTAAGCTAAGCCAGGCAGAGCGAGAAGCAGTGGTTAGTACCTGCCGGTGTACGGGACCAGGCTTTGACACAGAGCAGGCGGGGCGGGGCTGCAGCCCACATCCCCAGACCCCCTGCTGCACAGATGGGGGGAGGGAGGGCTGGTGTCCCCATGCGGTTTGTGGATGGCACTGTAAATGGGCTCGGCCCTATTGGGGGTACAGAAATCACACAGTAAATGGGGCGCTTTCAGACACACAGAGACAGCAGACACAGAGACATACTGTATGAAGACACGTACGGGACACACATGCACACAGACGGAGACAAACACACACATGCAGAAGTGAGGATGCATTCAGCTGGATGGCAAGAGAGGGACGAGTCAGCTCTGGGGCCCGGGCTGACTCACAGGCTCCAGGGAGTCCCTGCTCGGAGAGGTGAAACCCATCTCACGTCCAGGCAACAGTGGCCGTGACTTCAAAACATTTGACCCCATGCCAGAAGCATCTCTTATATCCAGAGTGTTTGTTTGCCGTGTTGGGATTCGTGTTGGAGACTTTATACACCCAGTCATGTTTCGTTAAAGCAATGTTCACAAACACACCACCACAGAGAGGCATTACACACCTCGTAGACGTTCTTCAGCCCACACTCGACACCTACTTAAAATCATTTTTATTTGTTCTGTCTTTGCCCAGTTACATCAGAAAATGTGAACAGTATCGCCAAAAACAACTAAAGCTGAAGAACTGTAGCACAGATTGTGGGAAAACAATGTTCTTTTCAAATCAAATATATATGGACATGCAAGTGTTGTTTTTTGTGATTTGTGCATGAGTGCATTTGAAAAGTGACCTTTGAGTGAGTGACAGGGTTCCCACATTTTTTGACCAATACATTTCTAGTCGGTTTCCATGAGAATTTGGTTTACAATTGACTTGGTCACAATTTGTCACTCATTAAATATTTTAGAGCTGAAGTATATTAGCTGTGAACATTTCCTTTTGCAGGACTTTCCAGGCCTGGAAATGTTATAATTCCTTGATATTTCCAGGTTTTCCATGGTCGTGGGAACCCTGGAGAGAAGAAGTGAGTGATTGTGAGTGAATAGATGAGTAAATCCATGACTCTGACCTGGTGAAGTCCTCCTCCCCCAGCATGTGGCGTGGGTCTGGGGAGTACCTCGAGGGGGTGACCTGGGGTGGCGGGTACACTGGTTTAGGCTCCATGCCTCCCATGTAGGCCATGCTGGAGTTGTGTCCGACGTGGTTGTCCACCATGGTGGGGAAGGCTGGAGGGAGGCCGAGACCAGTAAAGGGAAAAAAAGGCAGATGATTTAACCAGGTAGTTACAAAGGACCAGATTATCTCTAAGATGTGGTTGGGACTGTAGATGTGTGTGCAACACAGCAGCGTCATAATACATAGTTTAATTGTAAAGGTTAATGCACAACTTAATTAAAATCAAACTAAAACTCTACTAAATTAATCTATAATGCCTAAGTAAGGTTTTTGGACATTATCAGCATGAATCCTTTTAGTTTTTGATGACTGATAAGGGACAACATTATGAACTACAAAACTATGGAAACATGTTATAGATATATAAAAAATACAAATTCATAAAATACAAATACAATATTTAAGAAACCCGGGTCAAATTTAACCCAGTTATCAGGCATTACAGCTGCCAAAAAAGCAAGTCTGATTGTAATGTGCATATACACTACTTGAAACGTTTTGGGTTGGTAAGATATTTTATGCTTCTGAAAAAAAGTCTCTAATGGTCACCAAAGATGCATTGATTAAAGGGGTCATATGATGCGATTTAAAAATGTTCCTTTCTCTTTGAAGTTACAAGCTCTTGGTGCATAAAGAAGATCTGTAAAGTTGCAAAGACTAAAGTCTCAAATCCAAAAAGATATTCTTTATAAAAGTTAAGAGTCAACCACGCCTACCTAAAACGGCTCGTTCTAACACACCCCCACATGTCTACGTCACGATGTGGGAAGATTTGCATAACGCCGCCCAAATGTTCACGCAAAGAAGGCGTAACTTTTATGTCGTGAAGGTGCTGTGTTTCTCGTTGTGAAAGCGAAACTACTTTGTTTGGCCTTCCAAAAGAGGACGATATCCGCTTCGTCA